>NC_051181.1:73627081-73732081 GCF_013339695.2 Rhipicephalus sanguineus
AAACTATGCTCGGAAAAGGTTTCATGCGACAGGATACTTCACCTTTTCGGTTCGCTATGGTAAGCGATATTGAAAACTACTTACCTTTTCTATTTGCTCGGCTGTTTATATCTCGATCTGTTGAACAGATTAAGCATGCTATTCGAGTTGTGTCACGCACGAGAGCGAAATCGAAGATTTATTAAAATAATAACTGTTTACCGGTGTACCTTCAAGGCGACTGTTACGTGATCATTTGCCATTGCGCAAAACAGAAGCGTGGAACTCTGTTGATAAAGTTGGTATAAGGCAATGTTATTAAGCGTATTCTTAAATTTGTTGCAAACAAAAATCTTGCTAATGCTGAATTGCGCCCAGCGTACTCTTAAAATACTGTTTAGTGGGTGAGAAATGGTCGCAGCAAAAAAAAAAAAAAGCAGACCCCACGCATTGAGGGAGTCAATTTTATGCGAGCCCTAGGTCTATATACATACTGTGTTGCAGTAGCATGCGCTTTAAAAATTTTCAGGGTCTGCTATTTCTGATCAAAAGAACATAAAGCACCGTGCCGAGGACGTTTTAATAAGAGTGCGTTATGAAAAAAAAAAGTGCAGCAGTGCAGAAACTGAACCCCAGCTGTTTACGCGCTGGCAACGCCAAAAAAAAAACTGTTTGTCGGAACACAGCAAAATGTTTGCAAATGCACTGCAGCGTTGGGAATATTAAGGAGACAAGAAATAGAAAATCAAACAATTAAGTAGTGATGTCAATCATTTTTGATGATCTGCTTTCTACGTATCGCAAGATGAGATGCACCTCACCTACCGCACGCCGATTCGCCCGTGCGTTCGGCTGCTGAAGTTCCGAATCAAGACATAAATACGTCGCGCACAACTTCCAATAACCGCGCACACACAACTTCTATTACCTATATCAACCAGTTGAACAGGAACCATGGTACGCAAGCAAGGTATGCGTCAGCGATCAGTCGAAGGACGCATTGTTTAATGTTCTCGACGTTGTGCGATAACGTTCTCGAGTGCAGTGAACCTGAACAACGACTGCAAAGCTAGCGCAAACAGTCAAGATTCACCACATGTCGAAGTAAATGGCATCTCGCACGATGTCACTGCGCTAACGCCGTGCAACTATGTTTACAGCTCCGGACCTAGCGAACACAACCGGGCGTAACACGAAGAGAGACCGATGAAGCCATGAAGCGAGTTCGCGAGCACATGGCAACATTCACCGCACGTTTCATTAGTTACACCGCTAACCGCGCAGTCGATCCATAACTGTCCATGACTCGAGATCACTTCTGATATCCTCTTGAAGAAACACACACACTTAATGCCGTTCCGCCGAGCGTAACACGGCACCGAGGTGAAAAGATCGGTCACTTCTCAACACGCTCGTGTGTCGCTAGCAACTCGCCGGACGGTCTGGAAGGGAAATGGCCGCCGCCGCCCAATGTTGCCCGCGTGCAGCCTACCTTTGCGGTACTCTGATTTTCCAGTGACTCTAGTGACTCTAGTGCCCTAGAGTCACTGTATATGCTACCTTTAGGTAGCAGAGTTGCGCATAGGTCCGGCTAGCAACCACAGCTATGCGGTGAAGTCGCACTTCGTTTTTGCAGGCGACATGCCTACCGTGTCGCCGATTAACCAGTCTGGCGTGTCGAAGACGGGCGATAAACATTGGCTGCCGATGGCTAGTGTTAATTCAGTTCGCTGCAGCGGCGGCGTCGAGAAATAAAAAAAATTGGCCTAAGCGGCAGCTTCTCCGCAATGCATGGTTGCTAGCGGCGTTGGAAGACAGATGCGCAAACTCTGCTACCTAAAGGTAGCATATACAGTGACTCTATAGTGCCCTAAAGTCCCTGAAACTTCGTAAAGTAGCGACATACGTGCATGAAAGCGCGCCTCCTCTCTTTCTCCCCCCTCTGCCCTCTCCGAGGCTGACGCCGTGTCGGCATTGGCCAACTGCAGTCACGTGGGACCGCTCGGAGCGTTCGTTTGTTTACAGTCGCTCGCCACTGCCATCTTCGCTCTCGAAGCGCGGGTTCGCTGGTTCTCAGCGCATGTGTTTTATGGATACGCGCTTTCCATTCTGCGTGCGTTGTGCTCCGAGATACCTTGCACACAAGACCGACGTCACGCTTGGTTGCCATGGGCTTCTGCTGCGCTTTCGGATGCCGAAACAAATCAAGTGAAGGCAAAAAGCTGTTTATGATACCGTCCGGGAAGCGCAACGAGTTGCGAAGGAAGGCTTGGTTACACCGAATCAGAAGATAGAACTTTCGGCCGACGTTTTCGACGCGACTATGCGATGTAAGTTGCTATCCTCTCACTATAAGTACTCGTCGAGGTTCGCGCAAATCGCTGCGTGCTATAACGCCGCAGACACGTCTCAGTTGTTTGGGCAGTACGTCGCTTTTCCTCACACGTTTTATTGCTGCTTCTGCGGGGTCTGTACTAAGTGTTTTTTTTTTTTCGAAAATGTGATTGCGAAACTTCAGAGATTCGTCGCAGTTCTTTTGAAGAAACACAGTTACCGTGTGAAAGCTCACATTAGGTGTGGTACTCTCTGTTTTTGTTGCGTGCTCATTTTTTTCTGTTTTTTTCCCCAAAGCAAATAGCTTTCTCTGGCTCTTTGACGCCGACAGATCCGCCGGTGGACTTGAGATAAAAGGTAGGTAGGCAAAGCGTGCGTGTCCAACCGAGTCGCAGGGTGCATTCATCGTTTAGGAACCTCACGTACACGTGTTATTTAGCGCGAAGGTTTACGTGCGTTTCGTTTGGAGGTTTATATCCGCGAGTGGCTTTCCGCCGCGGTGGAGCAGAGGTTGCGGTGCTCGGCTACTGACCCGAAGGTCACGGTCGACCTCGGTGGTCACATTTCGACAGAGGCGAATAGCTTGAAGCCAGTGTGCCGTGCGATTTCAGTTTTCGTTAAAGAACATCAGATGGACAAAATTTCCAGAGCCCTCCACTGCGGCGTCTCTCATAATCATATCGTGGTAGTGGGACGTAAAACCCCAAATGATATTAATATCCGCGAGTGGAGCTCTCGCGAAGGAAACGTTTACGGTGGCAGGCTAGTTTATTCGTTCGCTTGCTCGTTCATTGAGCAGCGAGTATAGTTCGTATGTCAAGTACGTCTACGAGGCACACTTGCGCACTATGGTTGGTGCGTCTAATCTCTTAACGAATCAACCAACGCTGTCTAAATGTATCGACTGGAAATGATGTACGCCTTCTGGCGCATTCTTCTTTCAATGAAGCTCCGAGATACTGCTTGCACTGACAGTCATTTTCTAAATAACTAATAGTCGCCACTCTTAATACAGCCAACACCCATTGCCCATGTGTTTCTTGCACTCTAAAAACTGTCCGCACCTTTTTGTTCTTGCCCCTCACCAATAACCGTCCTCTGGCTAGTTTGCGCTTCCTTTCTTGAAAACTCGGCGCTCGGCACTTTCCTATCAAGGATGCTTTTTATTAACACGCACGCCATTCGTGACCTGAAAGTACGGCGCGCCCGGCGATGATGCAAGGAAAGACACGCGAGATTGATGGTTATTGTCTCGGGACAGAAATACGCCCCATAGCACGCCCTTTTTGTGAGGTTGCTAAACAGTTAACAGGAAATAGCGAGCGCAGAGATTTGGTGAAAAAGGAAAACACAAGTGAGCCAGATGCTGGATATTGTTTTGTGGGAAAGAGATGCCTCAAATACGCCCTTTTGTATTGCAATGTACAGTGCTACATGATACAGGCACGTATAGCGGCGTTAACTATATTTACCCAACCGATACTTCGGAACGGCTACCTCTAGTGCGTACCGGTAGCCTCAGTGCGTCATTGGTATGCGCGGCGAATTCGCCTCGCGAGGACGACGTGTACAACGTATAGGTTTCAGAAGGCTTCATGTAGAGCGGGACATTAACGTTCAACATCACACATGTCCTTTACAAACGTGTCCTAACATCTCCTAAACGACATAAAATTTAAAAAAAAAGGATACAAAGATCTACACGGCTAGTGCGAATGCTTAAAGCGCGCCGCCTGTCAAGCGCGCGCTCCCTTTGCGAAGCGTCGTCTGCTACGCAAGAGCAAGGTAGGTGGCGCCATGCTCGAAAAGAGAGTGCGAAGGAGAGGAGAACGAGGAGGAACGCGAGCGGAGGAGGAAAGTGTCGCTACTTTACGAAGTTTCAGGGACTTTATAGTGCCCAAACGTACAGTGCCATCTGTCGACAATCCCATAAGCTCAATCCGCCATGTTTTGTTGGGCGCGAAAACGAAACTAGCCGCATATCGCGCAGCCTTTCAGGTGCTAGCTACTGGCTTTTATCTTTGTTCTGCGATGACTTCTCAATGCTTCGTGCGCTGTTCAGGCAGCGGGGGAGCCCTGACAATGCCGGGAACAAGGTAACAGTATTTTTAATTGAATTTATCTGTCAAGAAAAAGAAACTACCGACGCGAACTTGTTTTGTCAACAAGATCGTCACTGTGCTTTGGTTCGGAAATGACCGGCGCGCGCAGAAGCGCTTTTAAACCTCAGTTCTTATTTCTCCGTGCAAGTTAGTTGCTCGCCTGCAACATAAGCTAGGCTTGCAGAACAATATATTACGATACATGCATTTTAAAAGAGACGGCCGACGTCGCACACGCGCGAGAGAGCAAGATTGGTCAACATTAGCTTGTCGGTGTTGCAGATAATAATAATAATATCTGGGGTTTAACGTCCCAAAACCACGATATGATTATGAGAGACGCCGTAGTGGAGGGCTCCGAAAATTTCGACCACCTGGGGTTCTTTAACGTTCACCTAAATCTAAGTACACGGGACTCAAACATTTTCGTCCCCATCGAAAATGCAGCCGCCGCGGCCGGGATTCGATCCCGCGACCTTCGGGGTGTTGCAGATCGACGAAAGCAATGATTTACGTATGTAAGCGTGTGTAGGCAGTGCCACAGACGCTGCTGCGCGCGTCCGCGGTAAATCAGTGCCGCCACATGAGACTCGATCGGCGCAAAGATCCCAACAGTCATCTCTACAAGTTTCGCAAGGCAGTGTGCGCCGAAGTACATAGTACGCATAACCTGCCCTTCGCTTTACACCCCTTTATCCATTCCCTCATGCATTTCCTTGACACTAACAATTTTTTTCATTTCTCCCAGCACAGATTTCGTAAATCATTATCTTGTGAAAACCCAACTTGCTATATTTGTTCATGATCTACATTCTAATCTCGACTGTCACTTTCAGACCGATGCAATCTTTCCCGACTTCGCAAAAGCCTTCGATAAAGTGCCACATAAACGCCTACTACTAAAACTTGCCCAGTTGCACCTGCACCCGAACATTCTTGCATGGATCACACAATTTCTTACAAACCGCTCCCGGTTTGTCTCAATTAAAAATACCCGCTCTAGCTCCCTCCCAGTAACACCCGGTGTCCCCCAAGGATCTGTACTCGCACCCCTCTTGTTCCTACACTCTAAGAAAAGATCGAGTAAAAAGGGCGTCTTTTTGTCCCACAACAATAATCGTCATCTGGCTTGCTTGCGTTTCCTTGCACTATCGCCGCGCGCCCGGCACTTTCTGGTCACGAACGACATGCGCGCTATCAGCGTGACATAGCATTCTTGGTAGGAAAGTGGCCAGCGCCGAGTTTTCAAGAAAGGAAACGCAAGCAAGCCAGATGACGATTAGCCCTTTTTACTCGATCTTTTCTTAGAGTGTAATATACATTAATGACCTTCCCGCCCATGTATCTTCCCATATCCGTTTATTTGCCGACGACTGCGTCATCTATCGCACAGTTACTAACATATCTGATCAAGCTGCACTCCAACAGGATCTTAATCTCGTGCAACAGTGGTGCGATCTTTGGTTAATGAAGCTTAATCCCACTAAATGCAAACTCGTTTCATTTAACGCCAGCGTAATCCTTTATCATTCTCATACCTAATCTCTAATCCCACTATTGAACAAGTTCAATCATATAAATACCTACGCGTCACCTTATCATCTGACCTTTCCTGCAACGCACACATCAACAACATCATATCATCCGCGAACAGATCCCTCGGTTTCCTAATGCGTCATTTGGGTCACGCACCACTAGACATAAAACTTATGGCGTACAAATCACTCATCAGACCCAAACTAGAATATGCAGCGCCCATCTGGAGCCCGCACCAGATATATTAATAAACGAACTAGAATCTGTGCAAAATCGTGCCACTAGGTTAATTCATTCTTCATATTCATACGACATAAGCATATCATCCCTAAAACGTGACATTGCAATGATGTCGCTAATCTTTCTGTGCGTCGCAGCATCGCCAGTCTGTGTTTGTTTCACAAATTTTAACACGAAAGTGTTTTATGCCGGGGTCCACCAAGACTTTCATGACGTATTTCCGTCACGGAAGTAGGTCAGCAAAATGAATGGCATCAGATCGCAAAGAAAAAACTATAAGAAAAAGTTCCGATAACGTGAATCGAACCCATGACCTCTCGGTCCGCGACGATGGCTGGCGGGCGTTTAGTCCACTGAGCTACCGCGAAACATATTACAGGGGGGGGGGGGGGCGGCATGAACACGCCTTTTATCTTTCACACTTGCGTCTGGCAGTGATCTTGGATGGATGGATGCTATGAGCGTCCCCTTTATAACGAGGCGGTGACATCTGTGCCACCAGGCTCGAAAAAAAAAAAAAAACGCGCTGTTGCAACGACCGTCCCATTCGGCGCGTTTCCAATACAAGTTTAATTTCGTCAACGCTTTAACACACCGTGAGGTGGCGGTTTTAGCGCAAGCCTCGCTCATAGCATCCATCCATATCGACAAATAGCTCTCCGACGCTCGCCTGGCTGTCGCTCCGCGTTCCCTGCGCGCCCCGTGAGAAGCACGGTGTAAGAAAAATAATTTAGATGTGGACACTCCGCCCGACGGCGCGTCCACATGATGTTGGCCTCTTTCCTCCTCTCGGCCCCCATGTCGCAGCGCCTCCCACGCAACCGCGGCCGGCGCATGTACTATAGAAGACGAGCTGCGTGCGTAGCGTCCGTAACGGCGTTGCGCACGTGAGAAGTCAGCGAGCAGAAAGACTGCTCACGCGCTCTAAGCAAGACGCCGCGCTTTTACGTACGCAACGCTGTTAGGGACGCTATGTGCGTCGGGTGCGCCGTTTACACCGTCGCCGTACGAAAACTCGCCGTTCAGTTGCTCTATCCTCCTCCGCTGTGCGTAATTACAGCAGCAGCGGTCTAAACAATAAGAACAATTATGTACTTTCTTTTCGGCATCCTTTTTTTTTTTTTCTAACGCCGTGCATCCAATTCCGGCGTTCGCCGCACGTCGCATTTTTCAGTCGCGAGCACGGTCGCGAGAAACGCGGTATGCGTTCCTTGCTCTAGTTGCTAGCGTGCACGGTTAAAAAAAATGCAATGAGGTGAAAAAAAATGAAGAAAAACGCGCGTTCGCCTCGTCGCAATAGGTTTCTTAAGCCCCTAGTGTGCCTCGATGTGTGCGCCCCCACAAAACGCGCATCAAGGCACCCTATAAGCCCCTAGAGTGCCTCGATACGCTCGTTCGCCTCCGCTCCGTTGCGAATGGTTCAAACGCGATAAAACCATTTGGCATTACCATTTCGCTCAACATTCGATCGTGTTCAAGTGCGACAATGCGCGCTGAAGAGGCAGCAACTCGCACTCAAAACCACGGCACACACATAACTTACAATAGTCTATTCTGTGACTGCGTTACTAGTAACATATACGCCGTTTCAGAAATCGTCCCAAAAGCACCCGACGTAGCAAAGGAAAGGTGATGGGAAACAGCAACAAAGCTTGCAATACTCACGCTGCACACACGAAAGGCATTCGTCGGCTGCCACTTGTCACGCTGTATCCTCACTGTCCATAAAAGTCTTCTTTTAGGATCCCTCGGGAAAGGAAACATCTTCCAGCCATTCCTAGAATGGTTCGTGCACTGTGGCACGCAACATCCAGTCATCCTGCGGGACTCGCGGCGGAGCAGACGGGCGACAAGGCGGTAGGCGCAGCATGCACGTTTAACCAAAGCGCGGCGTGGGCTAAAACATGGCGGACGCGCGAGTCGAGGCGGCGTCGACCCTTTCAAAGAATGACCGCACTCTAAGCGGGGGCGCGCGCATCGAGGCACTCTATAAACCCCTAGAGTCACTGGAAAATCAGAGTACCGCAAAGGTAGGCTGCACGCGGGCAACATTGGGTGGCGGCGGCCATGTCCCTTCCAGACCGTCCGGCGCGTTGCTAGCGTGTGTTGAGAAGTGACCGATCTTTTAGCCTCAGTGCCGTGCACGGTGTAAGAAAAATAATTTAGGTGTGGACACTCCGCCCGACGGCGCGTCCACATAACAGGTCTCTTCGATTTGGCTTGCACTGCCTGCACTAGTTCTGAAAAGTGCCGCGGCGGTGCGAAGCGGTGCTGCGCCGGTTCAGCAAGTGCAGGTGCAGCCGGTGCAGCCGCGACACTGGAGACACTACCACGCGGCGGCTACCACCGAAGATGCAAGAGCAGGCCGTGTTGGTCGAACAGCCGACGCGGCGTGTATCGCTGGTGTTGTTTATCAAAACACTGCCGCGGTGGCACTCTTCGTAGCTGCCGTATGGAACTGCTCGACTCTGCAGCGAGGACGATTCGGACAATGGCGATCCTCACAGCGACTCCGAGGAGGAGTTTGACTAGGGACCATAGTTTGACGGTGTATGTGTTTTGTCGCCTGCATGTTGGTACGTGAAGATGTAACTCCTGTTCCCGGGTACGAGAACGTCGTCGGCAGATTCCATGAGTGTAATTTCAAGAGACTGTTCAGACTATCTAGAGGCGTTTTACTGGTTCAGCGAAAAATTGCGCTGGTTTCGGCCTTCTATGAAAGCGTGCGCGAGGCCATACAACAATAAAAAACGAAAGTATCTGAGGTCCTTTGACCGACGCTAAGACGACTTGACGCGAATGTTCAGCTATCTTGGAAAGTGTATGCTCGCAAATTTGTGTTCAAAGGGTTTTACTGGCGTCGCCACTTCACGCTAGACTATAGGGAACGAATGTGACAATTCTTGTAAACCATTAAGACACATGTATACGCACGCTCACTTGATGAATACATTTTTAAACTCAAAAGTATTTCTAGAAGACTTCCTATCGCATCAGCTTCACGATTTCGCAAAGGCGAACTGAGAGAGCAGCATCGCGAATCGCGCCACATTACTTTTTTTTTGTATCATTCATATTGCCGTCATGTACGGTGAATTTTTCTGCTCACGAGACATGTAAAAGGTCCGCCTTAATAGCTGCCGAAAAGACGTGGCTAAAATTACCCGTCAGAGTCAGCAGTTTAACTTGCTTTTGCACGCCCTGAACAACAACACGCAGCGTCGTCTGCTCCAAGCTTGGGAGGAGGAAGGGCGCCATGCTGCACTTCTTTGCACCTCCTTTTGAGCGAGTGCAGGCCGGCAGAGAACTCGTGCAGCACTACGCTTGCACCTTGACAAAACGAGGGAACCGGTGCAGCGGGCGCGCGCGGCACCAGCAAAACGAGGACGACGGTGCTGCACCCGCTGAACTGGTTCCGCCGGTGCAGCCAAATCGAAGAGACCTAACGTTCGCCTCTTTCCTCCTCTCGGCCCCCATGTCGCAGCGCCTCCCACGCAACCGCGGCCGGCGCATGTACTATCGAAGACGAGCTGCGTGCGTAGCGTCCGTAACGGCGTTGCGCACGTGAGAAGTCAGCGAGCAGAAAGACTGCTCACGCGCTCTAAGCAAGACGCCGCGCTTTTAGTACGCAACGCTGTTAGGGACGCTATGTGCGTCGGGTGCGCCGTTTACACCGTGGCCGTATGAAAACTCGCCGTGAAAAAATGCAAAGAGGTGAAAAAAAAAGAAATGAAGAAAAACGCGTGTTCCCCTCGTCGCAATAGGTTTCTTAAGCCCCCATGTCGCAGCGCCCCCCACGAAACTGCGGCCGGCGCATGTATTAAAGGCGAACATTATCTGGCGCTCTCCTTCGCGGCGGGCGGAGAGTGTCCACACCTAAATTATTTTTCTTACACCGTGGTGAGAAGTAACGTGCGGGCTAGAGGGAAGACACGACGCGCGTAGCGTTTCTCTTCGCATTTCGCGACGCTTTGAAGGAGTGCATATCGAACATTAGTGTTTATGTGTGCTTGTTGATGCTATCTTTGCGCGGGATTCACCATATGCGGAGTCCACGTGCAGTTAAGGACTTCAGCTACCACACGGGTTAAATCAGGGGTCATGGGCGTTTGTCGTCGTTACGGAGATGTGCCACTAAAGTCAACGTGAGTGAGATGCGTCCACATCAACCGGTGCTATATCTGCCAAACAACAGTAGACATTGTACAAGCTCTCATATACCAAGGCACTATAAATAATAAACTACTTCTGTGACGACACGTTTCACTTTCGTGTTATACCGATTCCTATGACGGAGGGATCAATCAACCATTTTTTCCACAGTTCCCTCAATCAAGCACCTTACATCATCCCACCGACGCGCATATCTCACCGCACGACCCATCCTTATTCAATCGCACGCGCACATGCTCGCACTACTACTTTTGCTGCCTCATTTTTTCTTCGCACAGCAGTGGACTGGAATGGCCTTCCCCGTGACATTGCAACCATCACGTGTTCATCATCTTTTGCGCACAACATAGCCCCTTCAGACACGCATTATGATGCACTGTCTGCAAATGCGTCAAAAACGCATGGCATGATTCGAAGGCACTCAGTATTACATATCAAGAAAGAAAACGAAGAAATGTGTTGTTTTTTGTGAGTTTCAGTAATTAATCGTTATTAGCGTGTTACTAATTATCTAATTATTCTGCCATCAGTCAGCTTCAGTACTTGCATAAAAAGAATCAACTATTAGGCCCGAAAACCATGTACACCTTCTTTTTTGGTTGTATTTGTTTCGAGCGGAGAAAAAAAATACTCTTGACGTTGGTCCTGGAACGCGGCACGTCGAACGATCGTCTAAAATGGTAGTGTCTCCAGCAAAGTGATCCTCTGCAGCAATACGCAGGGCAGTGAAGTTAAATGACCGCTAGTTGTCCAATCTGGACGCGTGCACGAATGTGCACACTGAATTTCAGGCCATTTGAAGACTTCAAACACGCGGCATGGGACGCGCCTCCGAAGTTCGCGTCCTCAAACGAGGACGCCGTGCCGCAAAGGGATAAATGCATATTGTTCGTCATGATGATCACTCTCTGTAACCTCCATTTGTTAACCCACCCCTTATGTAATACCCCCTCACCGGGGTCTTTAAGGTATTAAAGTGAAGTGAAGTAATGAACGCCCACTTATAGCGTTCAAAAAAGACAAAACGACAACACTAAATCCGCGCGATAGATTAAGACGACCGAACATAAGAAACAACCAGTGTGCAGAAAAAGGGCAATACTCGGCCCGCTCTCGGCGGGCCGAGTAAACATGAAACACGCGATCAGTATTTTTGTTTGGTTCGCGGCGCACGGCTCATGCACATGTCCATGCCTTGTTTATTTCGGAAAAACTACAACAAACGCTATATTCTGCGGAGGGTGTATAGATATACTTGTGGTTAAAGAAATCAGCCGAGGAAAGCAGCGCAGCACGTTGCGTCAGGTCACGCAGAAGCAACGATATCTGACGAGTGTTTATGACGCGTCTATAAAAACACAGAGGGGAGTACACTGGAGATGTATTGCAGTGCAAGCTGTGTTATCTTAGAAGTTTGACAGTCACACCTCATCTGCAACCGAACACTTTTCTTCAACGCCTCCTCAGATCGGAAGCGCACACCACTAGAAAACAGCAGTTCGGCTTTGCGAAGCGGTTCGCGTCTTGCAGCATGCCGTCCCGATAAGTTTTGCAGCGTTCTACACTCGCCTAGCCGAGCTAGAGTGCCTAAGGTCCCTAGATAAAACAAGTTTTCAAGGTAGTGACACCCTTCCTTTTCCTCCTCGCTTATTTGCCTGGAGCGCCCCCAAGAAGGGTCAAAGCGTGCATAAAAAAGGGAATGTTTGTGTTCAGTTATTCGGCGGATAGAAATATTTATAGCAAATGAAAAGTAAATGAGACGTAGGATAAAAGGTTACTTAGTTGAATGTAAGCGGTACAACATAAGAAGAAGCGTGATGTGTGTTACCCAACTGGCAACGTTGTTATAGTTTTATATTTCACACCATTATCCGTGGCGTCTCGCATCGTACGTCGTAGTTCGTCCCGGTTCCTCCAGTTCTCCGAATGTGTTTTGCTCACGGTGTAATTACACCGTGGTTTTGCTCGTGAATATGATGTGGCACAGTTAACGTGCTTCTTGCTGGATCCTGTGATCCCGACTGACCACAGGGCAGCACCTTGTTGTGACGTTGTGACGAGTGATCATAGCCGCTTGTGCGCACACAGGCAAAAGCCGTGGCCAGACTAGAACGAGACTAGCAGCATTGCGATGACAGTTTTTTCTGGAAAAATACATCCATTTTCGCAATCATGATGCCAGGTAATCGTGGTGCATGTTTTATTATCTGGGTGACTACGGAAGAGACCGCGGCACCGCAATGCGGGTGCATGCAACTTAACGACAAGTGGGGTTCTACCAGTTTGGTGTCCCGAAGTGATGAACATTGCGACGATGTCGTCGCCCTACCATCAGCGGCAAGTACCAGAAACAGACTTAAAAAGCGTTGGCACAGCGTCGCGTTTGAGCCTGTTTACGCCGCGTTCAAGAGCAAGTGACTCGAACTGGTCTGGTATGAAACGTCCCTGAAAGTGCAGCCACTTCAGCTGTATTCAACTGTACGTGCATACGCACAAATATTTGTAACGAATTTCACGTACTAGACGCGCGTTCTGTAGCGTTTCAACAAAAGGCGACAAATCAACTCGCCTCGCAAAGCCGCGTCTCTTGACATATTCAAAATTCACGGCGAAGCATGTTCGGCCGACTTGACGACGTCGTCAACTGGAAAGCTCCTCTCCTACAGCTTGTCTTGGATACGATTTCGTCTTTCGTCGCGGCAAGAATCCGACTGGAACCATATGCACATGCGCACTCGTTTTGAACCTTTTGCTTTATAATAAATATCACCACCATCCACTAACAGCATCACGTGCAACGAATTCACCAATCACAGACGCAAATGATGGAGAAAAGGAGGGGTAGGCGCGAGAGTGAGGAGGAAGGCGCAAAGAGCAATGAGTGTCGCTACCTTGAAAACTTTTTTATCTAGGGACCTTAAGAGTGCCTCGATGCGCGCGCCCCCGCTTAGAGTGGTGTCAGCTTTTGAAAGGGCAGGTGCCGCCTCCTCGGCCTTGGCGGCAGCGTGGCCGCCATTTTGAATCCCCCGCCCGGTCACTTGTGCGTGGCGCGCGTGCTGTTTTACAGCGAAAGCTGTTATGAGATCATTTCACCGGCCGTTTTTGGTGCCGTAGTTGTCCGCCGCCGCCGCCGCCGCTGCCGCCGCCGCCGCCGGTGTCCGTAACCAGTATCACTCGAAATAAGAAAAAAAACTAAATAAGAAAAAATTCCAGGATGGAACGAGGTTCGAACCTGGGCCCGCTGCGTGGGAGCCCAGTATTCAACCTCTGAGCCATGCTGGTGCTTGAAACTGCTTTGCAAAAAGGTCTTATACAGGCTTCATGTCGGGAAGGAACCACATTAGCATATGCAATATAGCGTGGTAAAAGAGTAGAATAAGCACCAAGCGTCGCACAACGCGAATTCTGTAACCAGGCGTCACACAATGCGAATTGCGCAACGAGTAGGTTGTTGAATGCTTCCAACCCATTACAAAGAGCTCTTCCATAATTCTTCATCGTCATCACGCACAGCATCAACAAAGTGCGCATAATGCCTTACATGCGTTTAGCAGGTACCACGGCTGTCTGTAGAATGACGAAAAATGGCACAGTGCCTACTGCCCTACTTCTCAAAAATTACAATGATTTATAGCGTAGTGGGTTCCTCGCAAGTGCACTTCTGTTGGTTGCCAAGGAAGCCCATAAGGCTCCCATGATCCATTTCCTCAGGGTCTTAATAAAGTCAATTTTCTCTCTCTCTCGTTCTACGTTTCTCTGGTTAAAGTGTGTTATAAAGCGTGGTGGTACAGTTAAATAACGACCGGGCGTCACACAATATGCATTACGTAACTAGTGGGTCGTTTAAAGCTTCCAACCCATTACAAAGGGCGCAACCATAATTATTCATCGTCATCAACCGCCGCATCAACAAACTGCATATAATAGCTTACATATGGTACCTCGCTTCTCCGCAGAACAACGAATAATGTCGTGCTGGGTGCTTCCCAACTTCCCAAAAATTACGCTTTGTTGCGTAGTGGGTACGTTGCTAATGTACCTGTATTAGTAGCCACAGGAGAGTTTATAACGGGCTCTAGAAATGCCGCTCTTCCAGCTTTCGCTGTGACTGTGCTGCGCTTTCCGCGCAGGCCTGGCGTTTTTTTTAGGTCGGTGCTCCTTTCCCTCCATTTAGCTCGCTACCGTCACCATGGCCGGGTGTTGCGTGCTGCAGTGCACCAATCATTCCAGAAACGCTGGGAGCTGTATCGTTTCAGAAGATACGAGGTTTCTTTGAACAGTAAAAATCAAACGTGACAAGCGGCATCCGAAGAAGTGCACTTGCAGCGTAAGTTTCCGGCCGGTATTTCGAATGCACATGCAAGGATAACTTCTGCCGGTGTTAACCTTGCGTAATAAATGGACACACTGATATCAGCTACATGCTTAAAATGCTTTAGTTCACGTGTGCATGAATCCTGCATTTTTCTTCGCAAACATTCTTTATTGCACTTGGTTGGTCCTGTATCTGCCTTCGATTTTTGCTTTCGCTATTTTTGTGATTTGAAATGTATCATGGAATATATTATGCGTGTTTGTCTGCAGATCAGATCCTTCTTTTTTCCTAATAATAAATATTTGTGAGAATTTACGTCCGAAGAACCCAGATATGATTATAAGAGGCGCCGTATATAGTGGAAGGCTCCCGAAATTTTGACCATCTGTTGTTCTTTAACGTGCATTTAAATCTAAGTACGCGGGCCTCCGTCATTTCACCTCCATCGAAATGGGGCCGCTGCGACCGGGATTCGATCCCGCAACCTTCGGGTCACCAGACAAGCACCATAACCAAAAAAACGGCGGGGTTCTTGTTTTTATATTCCTTTCCGTGTTTCAAGTACGCCTTCTGTGCTGGTCTGGTGCCCATGTATGTATGTGTGCAGTTAAATGTTTTTTATCCTTCCCGGTTTCTGTGTTTCAAGGTTACATTTTCGTCCTGTCTTAAATAATTACGCAGTTCCTGTTCTTTTAATCATTTACGATCACTGTGAATCGACTAGTGGCAGTTGTGTTTTATTGCGTCATTTCCATTTTATTTGTGTAATTGCTTCTGTCAGCGCAGCAATAATGCGCACAAATAAATGGCCTGTACACTGGATATTAACATAACACACAAACACACACGCACACACACACGCATTCAGTATCTTATTTCTTTGAGCAAGCATAATTTATTTATTAATAATGTAAGCCCTGAAGGCTCATACAGAAATGCGCACACAAACAGTTCTCGCGAAGCGTCTATACAAAGAAGACGCATGAAAACAACAAGACGGGGAAGCATTGTGTACAGTAGACACGCTATGTCAGTAAAAAATTACACGATCTCCGGCTAAAGGGGACCATGAGGCGATGCGAAGCCGGAGCACTTGGACGATCACGTTCCGCTGGTGTTCGTTGGCCATGCTACCGACCTCGGGCATGCTACCGACCTCGCGTCGTGGAACGCGAAGAGGAACGCTACGCGCGTCGTGTCTTCCCTCTAGCCTGGCTGTTAATTCTCACAGGGCGAGCGGGGAACGCGGTCGAAAGGCGCCCGAGAGGGAGCGAGCGTAGGAGAGGAGAGAGATGGGGGAGGGGACGCGCATGCGTTGCTGCTCATCGCGGCGTTGCGCGGGAGAGAATGAGGCGCGCGAGAGGGGGGAGTGGAGAGAATGTGTGTGTAGAGGGTTTGCGCATGCGCAGTAAGGGTGGTCACGCCGCACACCACCACCTCCGGATTGAACTCCGCCATAAGATGCTTCGCATCTAAATTACAAGAAACAAAGTCAAGTTGTACGATGAGTGCATCATGGAAAACCAATTAATGAAATAAAAACTCACAGGCTCCCTTATGCGTTCGCTTAAGACGGCTCGAAAGCGAAAGCCATCTTCTTCTCAGTTTTTTGCGCACGTAGCGCGGTTTTGTATTGCCTCCAAAATCGGAGGCACCTCATCTAGTTTTGCACTGCCTCCGTGATCTGTCCACTTTTGACCAAGCTACGATGTCATGTGATGACGGCATCATATGACGTCACGCCGAAATTTGTGAAGCCATGATGACGTCATATGGTGAGGTCATCACGTGACGATGATTTTTTGCATCCTTCGTCCCCAACGTCGTGGTACACTGACGCCGTAGACGCGGGACGCGGACGGTCAAATTTCGCGTTTGATGAGGCATTTAAGGCTTTCGCCTTAAAAAATACGTCCGCCACGGTAGTATAGTGGTGACGGAGCTCGGTTGCTGACCCGAAAGTCACGGGTTCGATCCCGGCCGCGGCGGTCGCATTTAGGTGGAAGCGAAATGCTAGAGGACCGTGTACTGTGCGATTTCAGTGCAGGTTAAAGAACACCAGATGGTCAAAATGCATGGAGCCCTCCACTACGGCGTGCCTCATAATCATATCATGGTTCTGGCAAGTAAAACACCTGTTATTATTATTAATAAAAGAGACAAAGAAACGACGATGTGCATCCGGCGCACAAAGTGTAAAACAGTATTGAAAACACTGAATAATATGTGCATGCAATTGGGCATGCGAGAAAACCTGAAGACGCAGAAAAAGAAACTGCAGATACAAAAAGAAGGAAAAACGCACTGATACTGCGCGCATGCAAAGCTTTACGGCATACTACTCAACAACGTATTCATCGTTTTGATAAGGACTCAAGGTGCAACTCGAGTGCCGATACAGTAGCGGCTACAGATTGTGAGCAAGAAATGTCAGCAATAATAATGATAAAGAAGCTTCCGTTTCATTTTAGCAGGATATTCGCACCATACTACCCCTTGGCCCTTTATTCTGGGTACAATATGTATGATGCCATTTATAATAAACGAGTAAATTGTTTGCAAACTTAGCAAAATGAGCCACCTTAATCGCGCTTAGGTAGCTTCGCAACACTAAATTGTGTGTGTTCAGATACATTTACTGCTGCTGCTGCTGACATGTATACAAATACTTTAAACGATTGTTTGTGTATTTGGAATGCAGAGCTTGCGAGAAAATTAAGTAAGGATTTAGACTGTCGTTTCCGGCGTAAGGAAGAGGATTGGTTTTGAACATAACAGAGTCTACGTCTACCTCTAGCGCATAACACATGCACAGGCCGCCAGCTTACATGAATTACATGGTTCCTTAATAAACATTAGGCAACAAAAGCAATAAAAGCTGCCCAAGCTTCAAAAAAAGAAAAGAAAGAGAGAAAGCTCACTAGCGTGCACTTATTTCGGGACGTATCCGCGCACCGCAAGCGTTTTGTGTAACGCGTTTCGCATGCTGCCGAGCGGCCGCGGGATTCGCAATGGCGGCCGTCGTAGCAGACGACGCGCCTGTCCTCACCCTCAGCGGAGCGCGCGGGCATCAAGGCACCCTAAAAGGCCCGAACACACGTACGCGTTGCAGCGCGTCAACGCGTGACTTTCTGACGCGGCGTCGCGCCCTCTCTCTATGGGGAGAGATGGAGCGCGGCTACGCGAAGCTGCGCGCCCTCTCTCTCCACAGGGAGAGGGCGCGACGTCGCGTCACAAAGTCACGCGTTGACGCGCTGCAACGCGTACGTGTGTTCGGGCCTTAAGCCGAGCCAATTTCGTGCGCCTCCTCAAGAGCCGTGCTGCGGATCAGTGACGTCACGCAGCTGGCGCACCGAAGCCGGCAACTCCCGCGCACTCCACCGCCGCCGGTCTGCGCATTCCAGAGGAGTGACGTCGTAGCCAACCGTAGCCGTGGCAGACGCACTGGCGCCGGCGCGCGCGCAGCTATTCGCCTTCGCTGTGCAGTCGCCGTCTGACACTGCGCTGGGGCGGCTTGATAGCGCCTCCTGCTGGCATTTGTAAGTGTGTGGTATAGCCATGGAGAAGGAGAGCGCAAATGCTGCTCAACAGCGCAGAACAGCGGAGAAGCTTAACTCATCGGATCCCGAAGTAGTTGTCTGGCAATTAGCGGTTGAGCGTAAGAAGAATGAACAGAAGAAGGCTAAACGTGCTGCGGAGACACGAAAAGCTAAGAATAATCAGCTGAACCTCTGCTAACGCTACGTATATCCTGGCATAGCCGAGCTAAGCCACTGCAACATTTTTTTAAGCGCGCATGTAAGCTCTGATATTGAGTTCTCGTTTATTCGTGGCAGCATAGTGAGGTCCACTGACCGTTTGGCGCAGGGTTTAAAGTCAGGGGGGGGTGGTGCCCGAATAAACGAGAACTCTCGTTCTCGTGGTGGTGTGCGGCGTGATCACCCTTACTGCGCATGCGCAATCCCTCGCCACACACCTCCTCCCCCCTCTCCTCTCCCCCTCTACACTTCTCTCCACTTCCCCTCTGAAACGCGGGCTCGACATGCCGAAACGCTGCTTCGCATCGCCTCATGGAACCCTTTAGCGGGAGATGGTGTGATTTTTTTACAGTAGTGCTTTGTGCGGGGAAATTATGCTCTGCAATTTTCCGAATAACGATTTATTCGCGAATGTTTGGTTGACGGGGTGTCAGCAAAACAGAACAAAACAGGTATCGTCGTAATGCTGAATGCAATTCACTGAGACACTGAACACCACGGGCAATGCCTCCTGAAACCACGGGTCACCACCCTGTTCGACAGAGCGTCTTGGCACAGCATACTCTTTAACGAGTCACCTGATTGTGAAGCTACCTGCTCGTGAATCAGTAATGGTTCACCTTGGTCTGTTTAGTTTGCCACTTAATTTTCATTCTTTTAGTTGTGCATCACAAGTCTACTCTAATTGCAAAGACGCATGTATTTGGCCTATTTTATTAGGCAAGTGGTAGTGAAAATAAAACATAGCATTGCCGTGCCTGAGGTTCTGAATCCAGTGAGTCAACTAATGTTGCTTACTTTGAACTCACATATCTTTAAGCGTTTACGTCCCGAGTTATTTTTGAAAAATCGTTCCCAAAATAATTTCATTTAATGCTTGATTAGATTGACACATTGAATAAATGTCCGAAGTATATTCGGAATAATATATGTATTTGTATAACATTCTTAAGCATTTGTTCAGTTCTAGAGACAGTTGGCTTCACTGCACTGTGATCATCGCAAACATCTCTCTTAACGCTTAATCTATAGCATATACAGTAAAACCTCGGTGATACGAATCTCGCGGGGTTACCAAAAATATTCATACCATCCGAAATTCGTATCACCAGAAAACATGGAAAATTAGTATGCGACAAAAGAAAGTTGGCATACGTTTCGATTTAGTGTTTCTCAGTGCCGCAGCGACGTCATGAACAGCTCTGAATGATTGCCAGTAAAGTTTTTAGACGTCAGCGATCATACTTGTATCGTAAATATACGGTGAATGCGCGCGTGTGTAATCTGGTTCATTAACCAGATGTGTTGTGCCCTGTGACAGCTAGCAGCCCCTTCCTAATCTTACTACGCTTTTCTGGATGACACCAGAATACTGCGGCAAAAGTGACTTAAAGGGACACTAAAGAGAAACAATGAATCGGTTTAGATTGATAAAGTGTGCTCGGAAAACTCTTGTGTAGTTTATTTCCCCACCATAGGTTTATTATTAAAGGAGAAAACCAAGTTCAAAGTTTCATTTTTAAATTTCGCGCCGAACTTCGTAATTCGTGACGTAAAAGGTTTCAAAGAGCATTTAACGTATTTTGCCGCCACTGGCTCGACGAAATTTCCACAAACTCGTTATGTCAAGTCTCTGGCCCCCTCAGAGGACAATGTACTTCGATTTAACCGATTAGGAACTACGTAGGCCCAAGCAGGCGCCGTCAAAAATATGTGACGTCACGGCAAATGGTGCGGGAATTCCAAGGTGGCGTCGCCACCTGTATTTTCTTTTTGCGCGTTTTCTCGCTTATTAAGCGTCTTCTCGCAGCAAGCGTGGTGTTTTTGGTATCGTGGAAGACTACTTTACTAATGCGAGAAAAATCGTTTTGCTATTTAGTGTCCCTTAAGAAGCGCTTTGGGCACGATAGATAGAGGCTAAGCTCCTTCGCCAAGACCGTCCGCTTCGTCTCTTGCGGTCTTCGTCCACCTTTAATGGGACTTCATGACGGACCCGCAGCCCAAGTTTCAGTCTTGTTTCATAGAACGTCTGATTGTGGGGACACGGCTTGCATCGACGTACGCTGCTGCCTCGAGCACAGGAGCACGCGTCAACGCGTCGGGAAAAAAAGCGCGACGTCAACGTAATCTGTAATCTAAACGCGAAGGCGCCTAAAGGCCTCCAAGATTTGCGCGCACTATATCTCGGAGGCAACGACGCACCCTTGATAGTCGCGCAGCGCGTATGCCGGCGCGTGATTGCCGGGTCTTCCGCGACAGCGTGGGCAGCACCTGCTCGTACCTGTGCGCTAGCGTACGTTCGTATCAAGCGTCGTGGGGTGCAAATCGGTTCGCAACAATCGTTCTCCAATACATTGCAGGCTAATGGACCTTGGCCGGGACCACAGAAAAATCCGTATCACCCCGAAATTCGTACGAGCCGTGATCGTATCACCGAGGTTTTACTATATATATATATATATATATATATATATATATATATATATATATATATATATATATATATATATATATATATATATATATATATATATATATATATATATATATATATATATCTTTATGAGGGCCCAGCCTCCAATGAAGGCAGACATTAAGCCCTGGTTCGGCGCTGGGTGACGAAAGAAACGCCAATGACTGCGGCTCAGCCTCTCCGTGGCCTCTCCTTACGGAGACGCTGGCAGACGATCCCGCGACGGCGCCCAACACAAAATGGCGGACGCGCCCAGTGTTGCCGGAGCACCAAGCATATGAATATAATGACTTGATGTTCTGATATTTGTTTTAAATCATACCTAGCTTACTGCTTTTTGCTGTATGCATGTTTTCTTCACTGCTGTTTTTACAAGACATGGGGCTTGACAAAGCGCCAGCTAATGTGTAAGCCAGTGCAATTTTTCTGAGGGTACCTGGAGTGCATTCATGCAGAAGCTGCATTTTTGTTTCAGCCGCAGCAATCATCTTCACCTTGTGCGGTCAACTTCTGTCACGTTTTGTGCACCATCAGTTTCTACTTTATTCAATAATAAAGCCGCTTTCACGACATCATTAGGTAATTTACATAAGCATGATTGTTTGTGCGTCATATACTAAAAGTAATTTATGACGTACATGTGAATTCCATTCACGTTAAAATTTATTTATAATAAATAGATGTGTTCTATATGAAGCCATGTGTGTGGTATGCTGAACTAGCCATTACTTTTCCTTGTCACGGCACTGTAGTATGAAAATTTATAAATGCCGCCGTGAGGACAAGGGTGGATGAACAAGTTCGTTGGTAATGTTGCTTGTATCTTTGGTCCCCGGCACAACGGCTGGCATAGAAAATGAGAGAAAGGACAGGAAACCTCTGTGGGGTGCTCTTTCCTGTCCCCGTATTCCCTAACTTCGAGTGGTAGTCATCAGGCTACTAACAAAACATGCTGCTGCAAAGACAGTTATATCAGCTTGTTTTATATTTCTAAATCCACCAGAACAAAATTCTGAAGAAGTCTAAAAATTTTTAGCTTTTGACAATTCTCAAGACATTTTTTTAGCCAACTTGTAGCGTGATATCAGCAGGTCTAGCTCACGGTCGGATAGACGTCTGCGGCTGCATAAATGCGTGACCAAGACATCTGTTGGACTTTTCAGCTATCCGTTCTAGACTTTTTCTAGGCGTGAAATAGCTTCTTTTGTGTTTCATGGGTAGATATATTAATTATATAGCATTATTTATCATCCGATATACGAAGAGAGAGAGAGATGAAAAAAAGGAAGGCCGGGAGGTTAACCAGATATTAGCATCTGGTATGCTACCCAGCACTGGGGTGGGGAAATTGCGGCAAGAAAGAAGGTGTGGAGGGAGAGAGAGGGAGAGGGAAGAAAATTACACCATCTCCCGCTAAAGGGTGCCAGCGGGGAGATGGTTCGCTTGAGCGGGAGATGGCGTAATTTTTTTTCTTGCGTTCTCGAGCCTGTGCCTTCCTCTGGCGTAGAATCAGCACTGTCTTCCTGTCTCCATCCAGCTCCCGCTGCTTGGAACTTCCGGCGTCCGAGGTATTCGATTCCCGCAAAGTCGCAAGATCATGTGTGTCTGCCTCTCTGCAGTCCGTGCCATTGGTGTCGTCGTGGGATTCTTCAGCGAGGAAAGGAGAGCACGAGCGCCCCGCGTCTAGAGCCACAGAAGCACAGGCGGCCATCGGCCGCTCGTTCCACGTCAAGACGCCGGAAGCGTAGCTTGCTGCTTACTCGTCGTAGGAGAGAATGAGGCGCGCGAGAGTGGGGGGGGGGGGAGGGAGCGTAGAAGAGAAGAGAGAGGGGGAGGAGACGCGCGTGCGCAGTGTAGGGAGCCTACATGACCGGCCGGTGTCCTCAGTGAATACAACCTATAAGGTTGTATTCACTGAGGACACGCCCACACTGGCGCGCGGGCTGATGGGAAGGGCGTGAGCTGCTTCCGCTTCCGTCGGCCATGATCCTGGCTACAGTGTACTGGTACACTCTATCCTGGCCACTTCGTGAAGCTCTTTCGGTGCGTGTGGATGTTCTGTGCCTCAGTTCGCGAAGCAGCAGCTGACCATGTTCTGTTGCAGTCTCTGAAATCATGGTAAATTGCGCCGTCTATTGACGTAGCAATAGGTCACGGCGAAAGGACAGCGTCAACTTTTATGGAGCCATGTACAACCAACGCAAGAATTGTGGAAATGTGTTGTGCCGAGTGGTTCGCCGCATTGTTCGCTCTCGCATCAACAAAAGTTGGACTAACTACGAAGTGTGCAGCGCTCATTTCATTGCTGGTGAGTACAAATTTTGGTTCCAAATGTTACACTTGACGCATTTTATGCTTCAGAGCGTCCGTGTTTGTTGTCCCGTCACCACGCCGCTTGGAGAAGGGCAGTTAAATATCTGGTTGGCTGGGTGTTTACGTTTGCGTAGCCGCATTTTTATTGTTGTAAACGACACTAATACATAATGTCAGCGTGCACTGGCGCAGTTGCATTTTTTCGCTCCGCTTGCGACATCTCTCCTGTAAAACGTTCGCTCTGAGATTTGCCTCGGTGACTGCTTCTCACTTCAAGAGGCGGCGCTGGCGTACTACAAGATCTGTAATTACACTTGTATTACTCACTTGCAGGAAAGCCATCCTTTTTGGTGGACGAGACCAGCCCCAACTGGGCACGAAGTCTTCGGGAGGCTACGGAAGCAACCCTAAAGAATCCTTGATGTCGGAAATTTTCACCGTCGGCACACGCTCGACGTCGAAGTGCAACTCGCCCATGCCCAGGGACAGTGGTTCAATACCGCCGCAAAGCTTGAATTTTTCTACGCAAAGCTCCAATTTTTTCCAACCTGCTCCCTTGCCGTCTCGTCCAAGCTTTTGCGCATTGCGCTTATAACTGATTAAAGGCGTATCGCCCATCACTTCGCAGCGTTTTCGACCGCGTTCGTCGAGGGTTATCCTGCGGTAGTTGCTAGTACACAGCAACAATTCCTGTCCTAAAAGGGCAGCACCTGTCAAATCCCAGATAAAGCAAAACACACAGTGTGGGGCACTACTACGGTCCCTAGGGACCGTAGCACTACGGCACAGATGCCATACAGTGGCCAGAATCATGGCGGACCGCCCGAAGGACGGCGTCACCATAGTTGCCAGCGCTGCTCACAGCATCATGGTGACGTCATGTGAATACAACCTATAGGCTCCCTAGCGCAGTGGGGGTGTGGACGCCGCACGGCGGCGGGAGGGAGTGACATAGCCCCGACCATAAGCTGCTTCGCATCTAAAAGAGGAGAAAACCACATTTTTCTCAGCGAATGTGCACCACGAGTGAAGAGAAGCCAATCAACCAATTAATGATGATGAATATTGGCTTAATTCCATAACCTCAGCGTACAAGCGTCATTGCTTGCATGTCCTTACCGAGCAAGTGGCACGCGCGTGCCTCAAGAGAATACGTGCTCCACAGATTGCAACATAAACGAGAATAAACTTCACAGCAGAAACATGGAACTACCGGATATTACGGAAAGCACACCATCGTACAAGTGTGCCCGATGACGCATCGACGAAGACGATGAAGATGTGTTTTCCTCGGGCTGATGGCGATGGCTTGATTGGCGCTTCGTGTGTCTTGTCTCAAAATTTCACCTGATCCGCTGGCCGACCTGCCCCTGCGTTGGACGAGGAGCTCCGGGCTCAGCCTGGTCGCCACTCATCCATCATGTGCGGACGCATGGCATGGTACGTCTACCCCGTCACCTTAAAGGGCCCCTCACCAGGTTTGACAATTTTGAGCTAACGAGTGCAATGCATACACTGGGCGTTCACGATCACGTCTGCCAAATTTTGCAATGCTACGCGCCGCGGAAATGGGTCAAATTTCAAGGTGAACGCTGCTTGCCCTTCCTCTCGCGGGCGCGCGCTTTAGAGAATGAGGGCATGACGTACATGAGAAAATGTCCCTATGTAGGTGGTAGTGCTGTGACGTCGCTCCTCTCCGTAGACGACTGTGCTCTGACGTCGCCAACAGTAGCACGTGACACTGAGATAATTATTTGGCACGACATGTGTAGATTGTGTAATTTGTTGCTTCAATAGATTAATAAAACTTGAGATAAATAATGAGACACACAAACGGAATGTGTGCGTCTTTTTCATTTTTTTTTGTGAATTGCAGCAAGATGCGGGGCTAATGTGCCTCCCTTTCCCATGCGTTTGTGTCCCCGCGGTTAGCGCATCGAGCAGACGCCAGCCCTGGAAACGAAAGTAATGTTCTGGCGCGTTCAGCACTCATTATGCTCATTTATTCTACCGCTTCCAAGTAAACGTTAATGCGGCACAGGCTCATGATGCCGCCCCTCTCGTGCCCGTACAAATGTCTCAACTTTCATGCCCGTCCCGCAGAAACAGGCAGCACACCACAGAGAACGCCGACAAAACGCCCACGGCCGCTACATAAAAACAAAGGTAGCGGCCGTGCAACGCCGCTCGCGTGCTCGGGCTGGCTCGGGCACGTCATGCGCACGTGACCATGCATGCGCATAACGTGTTCATGCGTATGTGTCAAGTGAAGAGGGCAGGGAAGGGATTTGGCTTGCTAAGGCTCCACGGGGCGAGTGGCAAGGGTTTGAAACTCGCCTCCTCGCATCATGGTTTCGCGCCGCTACAAATTATTGTTTTTCTCAGATCGTAATGAACCGATTTGAAAAATTCTTGCCGCATACTGCTCTTCATTCGGCACACAACAACTTCCTGCGTCTAACTAAGATTTGCTATGTGGCCTGGTGAGGGACCCTTTAAAGATACCACGGGCTTTGATTGCTATGGTAGATGCGTTGTCGTGTCTTCGCTAAGCCAGCTGATTGTCTACAGTCGCTTCGTAGAAGTGTGTAACCATAAATGGATAGCGTGGATGCCACGTGAGGTATCTAAGTGCCCTATATTCATAGATTCGTTTGCCTCGCGTGAGTATGTGTGCCATATTGAGCCTGCATGAGGTACGTGTTAAAGCGGACATGTACCAAATGGTAGCGCTATATCTGCATAAGAAGTACAACAAACGCCAGGCTAGTAAACTGGAAGCTTTTAGAGCAGAGCGCACGGCTGTACGCGCTGACGTCTTCGTGCAGGATTCTGACCTTATGTATAATGATCCTACGTATACGCTACGTGAACACCCTGGGGCTCCTGTTCACTCTCGTTTCATGTTATATTCTCCCTTTCCACCTCCACCAGTTTACGGCGGGAAAGAATAAATAATCCAAACAGACAAATGAGCGCCGATCATAGACGCCTCTTACAAGTGATTATCCAAACAGGACTCAAGTTCAGGGCAAGATGGAAAGTTAAGGAGATGAAAAATCCTTGAACAGGGAAGTATCGCTAGAGCGAACATTTCGAAAAGTGGAAAATTGTCTTCCTCAAGGCAGAAACCTTGACGCAGACAAGTCTACTTGTCGAAACGTTTGACTCCTGCAACACCCTCTGTTCGAGGATTTCCCATCTATTACAGGTGATTGTTGCACAGCTCACTGTGGTGTCATGGCGTATTCCAGTCCAACAACAAACCTCCGAGAATGAATCCTACTATGTTGTACAATACGTCGGACATGCAATCACATACCAGTCTTGTGTTTTTTTTTATATACTGGTTTTACTAGCGTGTTCTGCATTTGGCGTTAAAATATACATGTTCGGAATGGTGTGCACATTCCTCTGATTCTCCCCGACAGCGCCCTGAACAAGGCGTCGCTGTTGCACGCCTGCCAGTACCAGGACGATGCCGGTCGCTACTGCAACCCCAAGTGGGTGGACCTGAACAGCCGCGGCGAGTACCGGCCATCGTACAACATCTCTCCCAGGAACTACCAGTGAGTAACGCAGTGATGCGCTGCGTATATACGGCACGTGTAAATGGCTGTGCGGTTTTCGAGAACTCGCTCGCTTTACAGTGTGCAAAGCGGCAGAGAGTTTCCTACGCAAATTTCTACGTGGACTAAAAGTGTCATAGTGTGTACGGGAGTGGCATGTGTGACACTTTCACGTGTTTTGCAAAGGCAGAGAGTCAGTTTGAGTACTGCCCTTGATATTCGCTCTCTAGTTATTAGGGACATTAACTTTGAGCTGATGACTGGTGATTGCCATCATCAACAGTAGTAGTAGTAATAATAATAATAATAATAATAATAATAATAATAATAATAATAATAATAATAATAATAATAATAATAATAATAATAATAATAATAAGTTTAAATGCATCCATATGACAGTTCTAACGATAAAATAGCAACGGGAAGAAGGACTTGATGCGCTTGTCACTTGCCGTATGCTGGCGCTGCGAGCGAACTACAGGAGAGGGACGGAGGATGTGTGGGGTTCTTTTTTTTCCGGGGGGGGGGGGTGGGGTCGGGGAGGTTTCAGTACACATCCGTACATGCTTCCTCAGAACGCGCATGGAATTGTCTAAACGTTGTCCTTCTCGGTTAAAAAAAAACTTGGTGACTGCAAACGGAGCTTCCACAACAAGATTGCATAATATATGCTATAATCGCAATGATTGCCGCATGTGCGTAGACACTCGTTTCATTACTGACAGTGCTTGAAAATGTAAAGAGGTCTAGTGGTAAGTAAAGTCCAGTACATCTGAAGTATGCAATGTATGCACGAATATTAGACAAGTTCTCGCGATGCCTATACCTATCTGTAGGATATCCCAATGGTCGCAGCGCCAAACTTACCGTTTTTTTTTTTTTGTAAGAAACTACACACTTAAGAAAGAGAACCTATTTAGGCGTCTTTCTACCACACAACGATAATTGTCATGCGTGCTTTGCTTGCGTTGTCGCCGCGCGGCCGGTATTTGCCGATCACCAACGAACGGCATGCGGCTATCAGCGTGCCATAAGATTCTTTTGACAGGAAAGTAGCAAGCGCACAGTTTTCGAGAAAGGAAAGGCAAGCGAGCCAGATGACGGTCATCCCTGCATGGTAGAAAACGCACGAACAGTTCCGTTTAGCTTACACTCGCCAAACGGAAGTGTTCGTGCGTTTTTCTGCCACGCAGCAATGGTCGTCATCTGGCTCGCTTGCCTTTCCTTTCTGGAAAACTGTGCGCTCGCTACCTTCCTATCAAAAGAATCTTATGGCACGCTGATAGCCGCATGCCGTTCGTGATCGGCAAATACCGGCCGCGCGGCGACAACGCAAGCAAAGCACGCATGACAATTATCGTTGTGTGGCAGAAAGACGCCTAAATAGACCTTTTTTGCCTTATATACACTCTAAGAAAAAATCGAGTATTTGGGGAGTATTTCTGCTACACAACGATAATCGTCATCCATCTCGCGTACTTTCCTCGCGTTATCACCGCGGTTCCGGCACTTTCCGGTCACGAATGGCGCACGCGTTATCAGCGTGACATAGCATTCTTGATAGGAAAGTGACGAGAGCCGGGTTTTCAAGAAAGGAAACGCGAGCAAGCCAGAGGACAATTATTGTTGTGTAGCAGAAATACTCCCCAAATACTCGATTTTTTCTCAAAGTGTAGAGCGTAGAAATCATTACACCGCGCTTGAAGCATATTTGTTCAGAAGCAATAGTTGTCACCTGCCTTAGCTGCGTTTTCTTCCTTGCAAACCCTGCACCCACTACAATCTGTTAAAAAACGCTTGTCACGCTAATAACGCGCGTGCTCTTCGTAATTTGGAGGTATACCGGATGTGCACGATGAAAGATATCCAATACACGCAAGACGTGCCATGGTTATTGCTTGGAGGGAAGGCACGCTCCGAGCCGCGCAAACTTTTTGTTGTGTGCACGGTTGTGCCATCCTTACGGGTCACTCGTGCCGCAGCCCTGTGATGCTGAGCAGCGTTCACGTGCCCAAGGGTGCCAGGGGCCGGACGGGCCACCGGATCATGATGAGCCCCATGCGCTGGGGACTCGTCCCTTCGTGGTTCTCGGGTGAGCCGCAGAACTTCATCTTCAACACGGTGAACTGCCGCCTCGAGAGTTGCATGGACCGGCGCAGCTTCAAGGGCGCCATCGCCGCCGAGAGACGCTGCGTGGTTGTCGCCGAAGGGTGCGTAAACAAAGGCACTGTGCAAGTTTCCCCTTGCGACAGCAGCGCTACAACACATAGCCTAGCGATCGGAAAGAACATTATCAGGCTGATGCGTTAAACACTTGTGTGACATCGAATTTTTCATGAAGAGACAATAGTACGTGCCCGTAAACTGAAAGCGCCCAAGTGCGCGAAATCATTCACAGCAGGCTGTGAATGATTTCTCTTGAACGTGTTTGCGTGTCTTTCTGTTTAGTGTCTCGCTTTTATTGCGATACCGCTTATATAGACACTCGAGGCCCACTTTTGCCGCCACCGCCATGTTCCCTATATGCATATATATATATATATATATATATATATATATATATATATATATATATATATATATATATATATATATATCAAATCGATAACATGGCCCCGCGCGTCGCATGTTCTTTGTGCGAGTGAAAGCGTGCGAAGGCTGCCGACGGGTGCCGCTGAAGCCTAGATAGCACGCGCTGGCCGGCTCCGTCGCGCGAAGGAGCACGAATGGCTGCCGGTGGGATGAGGGGCGGTTAGGAGCTGCGTCGCTCGCGCAGGAACTGCTAACATTGATCAAAAAGGCGCGGTCGCTCGCGCCATCTCGATAGAGATCAGCAGACGGCTCATATCCTTGTACGTGTTGTGCTCTGACCGCTTACTTTCCGTTGATGCGATAGACAGCACGAAAACCACTTCGCTCGTTGGTGCGGCCGTATTCCCTTACGCCAGCGCTTTGTAATGTTACGCTAGAACAGGCCCTAAAGGAGTCAGCTGCTAGCCAATTATTTCGCATAAGATTCCAATTTGTTGCTATCGCATTCATTCGTTCACTCCTGCGGCGAAACTCTGACTTTTCTTCATATACCTACCGGCCAATATCGCCGAAAGTGGACTGATAAGTGAAAGCTGGGCAGCGTCCTCTGGCAAGTGCGCAGTGCTTCATAGCACATACATATGCTTCTCGCCTGACCTCGGGCGCCTCTGGTGGCGCGGTGTGCGTGCATCACCTGCGGTTTTTCGTCAGTCGTTTTAGGGGCTCTACGCCATCCATCGGAATATAAATGCAGGAGAATATGCAAACGATGTCAGCCAGATTCTGTAGTAGCGGGGGGGGGGGGGTTCAGTTCACAAGAGGAGGATTTCAAGGTCGACTTGTAAAGCCCTCTATTTGCGGTGGGCCAGCCGCAAGCGGCAATAGGCAATACCCTGACAACATCGGACAGATTGACCACGGCCGCTGGATGAAAAAGCGCGCGTGTGCTTTTCATGGATTGACACGTTAACTGGCTGTAGCCGGTGGTCGGAAATGTGCTTTTCGCCATTCGTTTTTTTTTTTTTTTGCCATTCGCCATTCGTTTCGCCATTTGCGGGCGGAATCGACGGTCGTCTACTGATGCTTGGCCGCGTCGGCTCATTTAGGAATGAAACGCAACGCCGTAGTCGAGGTATAATCGTGTAGATATTCTAAAAGTTATATTCGGTAATATATTTATAGGGAGTACGTTACTACTTTCAAAGCGGTGTTGAGACTTCGAAGGAAGGTATTTGAGGGAGACATTAAAGGAGAGAACACTGGACTAGTTTGTATTGGTTCATGGATCATAAGAAATTTCTCTGTAACTAACGTTTTCTTCAGAGAGACTTGACTTCACCATGGCAGGAAGTGTTTTCTGCGTGCAGCGTTTACTAGTCTGATACACTATTACACCTTAAACGATGTACTCTTTACTCTTGCACTTCAGTTTACTCTTACACCGTCATTCGTGTAAAAAAAAGCACATGAGGGGGTCCGAGTCACACACATGTTATTTCCTGAGTGTCAATGGAGAGTGGGTACAGCATATTAACGTTGCGAAGTGAAAAGAGCCGTTTCCCTAAAGAAGGCATGTCCCCTTGCCGAAATGTTGGCTTCTTTAGAAGAGTGGTTATATGGCCCGGTTGGTACATGATAAAGTGAAAGGTTCCAGCACGCTACGACGCGAGCACGTGACAATAGCTAGACTTACAACCGTTATTGAATCCGTTCCTGTGGCTGTGTTCATCTCTCTTGTTTCTATAGCCACGGGACATGTACTTAGCCACCACGTTGGCGTACGTTGGCGTTCCCAGTAACCCGGAGGAGAGAGAGAGGGGGGGGGGGCGGTGTATTTAGCGCCTACATCAGCAAAACGATGCACAACTGCATGCCGTGTCTTGCCGTGACCGGGTTCAGCTCATTATCTTGCGTTTAATACCCTTAAAGTAATCATCATCTTATAGAAGCTTGCATAGCTAACTAAGGCTTCACCATAGATCATTTATTGCATAACTGGTGGCGTGACTAATGAAGGAACTATGACTATTTGGGCAGCAGCGCTATCCGCGATGCGCAGCGCTTATAGGGGCTAAAGTCCCTCTATTTTGGTGGCGCCCCTATTGGGGCGCCACCAAAATAGAGGGACTTTAGCCCTCTATTTTGGCGCCCCTATTAAGGTCCCTATAAAAGTAGGGACCTTAATAGGGGCGCCACTGAAAGCCGCGTAGCGGCGGCCGTTGGAACCGCTGGTGGGTCGCGTAGCAGACGCTTCATTTGCGCGCGTGCGATTTGCCGCTTGTGCGCGTCCCAGATAATTACTTTTGCGGCGATAGTGTGCGCAAAGGAGCCGCACTTTATAATAGCGGACATGTGTCCGATGTCAAAGCTCTGTGGGACGACAATGTACGTCACCATACGCGCCAAGTGTTTGCCACAGACAAGCGCCAACAAGCTTCCCTAGGAAGTGGAGCTCATCGTAAGTACACCGCCTTCGTTATAACGTCGCGATCACTAATGCCTGCATGCGTTGACGCGTGAACCAACGTCTTTTCTCGACACAGTAGCTTCGTTTACGTGCCATGTGTTTATATAGTATATTTTGAGGGAGCGCTGTCGCACCGGCGTATAGATTTCACAGGTGCGGCCACGCGAAGGGTCAGCGTTGGTAAAACTTTGAAACCAGCACGATAAACTTGTGAAAAAATAAACGATACACTTGTAATCGTCGGTGCAGAAGCGCACAGCGAAATTCTGCACCGATGATCGCATTCCAGTGCCATCAACAGGTAGAATGCAGTCGATTTCGTCCAGCACACGTGTGATTCCACGGCGCTTTTGTAAAGGAGCCGTCACCTTCCCCACATCCTCTGGCATTGCGCTTCGCGCCATTCGTTTTTCAAGAGAGCCTATGCATCGCGTCTTATCACTAATAACAACCTCATGTGCATTGTAGCGTCTACAATGCAGGCGAGGCGACCAAGTGTAAACGTAGTAGCGTTCGCTGAATACGTAGCGGCATAAATGGAGAAATAAAAACACGGTAATCGTTCTAACACTGCCGTAAACAAAGCGCGATTGCTTACTTTCTACGTCGTACAGCCGCAATCCACCGCCGCCGTCGCTCTCGCTCATGAAATAGCTCCGGAAACCTGTAGAAGTGCGTTCCTGCGATTTTTTGTGTCTGTTTGAGCAGCCGACAATGCAGCAGTTATTTTTCGACATCGCTGAGGCCCGACAGAATCGTTAAATCACGACGAAAACACATCCATCCGTGCACTCGCGTAGACGCTCGCGGGAACACTGCTCGCCGGGACCCGTCAGCGCTTTCGAGCCGTGGCGGCAGATGGCGTCGTCGGCGCTTTGCGCATCGCCTATACAGTGGCTAAGCACCAGCTACTGTCAGCGAGTATTTCGGTGGCCTGGACGTGCGTTCCTTTATAAGCAATGTAGATACGAATGAAATATAAGCCAAGAACAAAACCTTGAGCCTCTCTGACATGATTTGTTCCCATGCCACGCGTACTATTTTTCCATTGTGAGATACCCCGTGGTAGATTATTGCAGATATGAATAGGCAATATGCGAAATTAACAGCGCCATCTAGTGAACGCAGCAGGTACCCTATCCGCCATTTTGATGCTGGCGAGGCTCGACCACTACGCGCGGGCGACCCGCATGCGAACGTACGCGCTTCGACTGTCGCAGTCAGATTTTTTTGCTGGCGAAATGCCAGTACACTGCTGTGCACCGCTGTGCAAGCAGCGCGGAGTCACAGACAGCGATGGGAGCAAGGTATGTGGCATGAATTACGTTTTTGCAGCGATCATTTAAACGCAAAACAGGGTATGGCGTGCAGAAGCTTTATGGGCACATTCTAAGTTGCATGAATCTCCGCGGTGCACGGGCTGCACGAGAGCAATGCAGGACTAACCATTTTTCTGTGTTACGCAGACAGGCCGTGTTTTTATAGGTTTGTCAGCTTTGCGGCTAGGTGTTTTCACTACGTCGGGCCTCTCCACGACAGTGGTGCTCTTCGATTACCGTCTCGGACTCACCGCGGACTCGCCGAAAAGCTGTCCGGCATTCGCATTTCCCTATGGCTTCGGGGAATCCTCGGACTACCCGCGGACTATCCGCGGTGAGTCCGAGATGGTAAATCGAAGAGCCCCGGTGATTCCCTGCAGTCGAGTGGAGAGTCCGCCGCTGCTGTTGGGGTAACTAGTGTGATAGAACCGAATTGTTAGGACGGGCTGTTTTGTAATGAGATTACACCATGTAGGTAGACGACGTAGAAATGTTATTTTTGTAGGTGATTGCGCACAGAGACGTGTAGAGCTTCCGCTACTCCGAGTAACATGCCGTACACGCATCCTAGAAAGGCAGCTCGGTTGCTTGTCCGCGTTCAGGCTCCGTTGTGTCCGCAAGTACGGTCACCGCGCAGCAATAAAACTGTCATTCGGAAGATGAGGGCTATGCCCACTTTCGAAGAGAAAAGTATCTGCTCAGGCGCTTAACTTCAGTTCCCCCAACGTGCGCGGACGCAACTTTTCCATTCGCTCCTCTCTCACTGATTTTCCTTTACCAACGAAATAAAATCGAAAAGATAGCGGAGCGCGCTGCCGTAGGTTTGGAAAACTGGCACCATGAGTATCGCCAGGGCTTGACTGAATGACGTTCTGCATGAGTTCAGAGCGCGGCAGTCCCATTCATTCTCTGCATTTTAGTCTCTTCGGCTCAGTTGTGTTGCAGCTGTTTTGTTGTGTTGCAACTCACCTCACCTGAAAAATGTTTCATGTTGCATTATCAAACATACAGCTGTGGAGGCAGCCATAACTTAGTTGTACGGGATTCTGCCTTTTGGCTGCCTTAGACTCGCAGCTCCTAGAAACCTTTGAAGCTACCTGGAGATAAAAAATAACTGATTTAAATTCCCCCGAGTGTCCACAAGTGACTAATGCCTCTTAAGGCTTGCTGTGAAGGGCCATATCTAGGAAAGGCTGCTAGAAAAGGGGAGTGTGCGCAGAAAAAACTGAGGGGGGGGGGGTCACATTACAAGTGCATCATTAGTCCTGCAATGCACGTATTAGTGTGACCTCTATTTTTTGTGAGATGAATTTGTGATAGTGCCTGTGTTTGTAAACAACAATCAAACAGCTAAGAGAAACCTAGCTCATGACGTCGCACTGAATGTTTGTTTGCTTATATCTTGTAGGTATCCTTCCACCGCTTTCCGAAAGATGCAATGATATACAAGAAGTGGATTGTTGCAATCAAGAGGGATGAAGGCCCAGAATTTCAAGTCGGCAAGTCAACGAAGGTCTGCTCGAAGCATTTTAGGTCATCGGACTTTATACCTAGCGTTGCGAGTGGCCGCAGCCTCCTTCGGGACTCGGCAGTTCCGTCAGTTTTTGCTTTTTCCAAGAAAAAGAAAGAACGGAAGCCCCCAAAGCCACGTGCTTCACCACAAGTAAGAAGCCAAAATCCGGATCTAGGCCCAGGAGTGCTAGGCGATGAGCCTGTGCATAGCCCAGATGAAGTGGACGCAGCACCGGTCGGTCTAGAGGAACCCACTAGGCTCAACAGCTCACTTGAAGGTGAAAACGCACGTTTGGCCGAAACGATAAAACAGAAAAACAACGAAATCGCGCGGCTCCGAGACGAGTGTTGCCAAATCAAAGAGCAGCTTGTTGCTGCAAAAGGAATCATCGGGCAACTGGGCTTAGAAAAGGCGTCCTTGAGTTGCCAACTTGCTGCTGAAAGAGAACGAACGGCTCCCTTCACAATGGAACGGTTCAAGGACTGCGACGAAGACATGCTATTTTACACTGGGCTGCCAAGCTACAACCACTTCAAGAAACTTCTGGTCTACTTGAACCCCGGTGATGATGGGTGCAACGTTCTACGTTCAGAACGTGCAGAAAGCAGTGAACCCAGATCATCGCGAGGGCGTAAGAGAAAACTAAGCACGGAAAATGAGCTGTTTTTGGTGCTAGTCCGACTGCGCCTCGGCCTGTTTGAAGATGATTTGGCTCACAGGTTCTGCATTGCCCAGTAAACTGTGTCCCGAATATGCACATCGTGGATTAACTACCTGTATGTGAAACTAGGCCTGTTACCTCTGTGGGCTCCTAGAAGAATTGTAGATGCTACAATGCCACCCGAGTTTAAGGAAAAGTATTCATCGACTCGAGTAATCCTGGACGCCACGGAAATACAGTGCGAGGTGCCATCATCCTTGTCCCTACAGTCTACAACGTACTCCCCATACAAGTCGAGCAACACATTCAAGGGACTCATCGGCGTCCTGCCTAATGGCCTTGTCGCCTTTGTGTCAGAGCTTTTCACAGGATCCAGCTCAGACAGAGAGTGTGTGATCAGGAGTGGTTTTTTAGACTTGAAGTTTGACGACGAAGATGCTGTTATGGCAGATAAGGGCTTTCGCATCGAAGATCTCTTGGAAAAGAATGGAGTGAAATTGAACCTGCCGCCGTTCCTGAAGGGTGGCACATTCTCGCCTGAGGAAGTGAAATCTACAAAGGAGATTGCTGCTTTGCGGATACACGTGGAGCGGCGGATACAGCGGATAAAGGCATTCCACATTTTTGATAGACCCATACCGTTAACCTTGGCTCCACTGATTAACCAAATTTGGACTGTGACGGCAATCCTGAGCAACTTCCAGTCTTCTCTCATTCAACAGTCGAGTGGCAAACCGCAACAAGAGCCTTAGATGTGGCAAGCTAAAAAATTACGCCCACTTTCCCACGAGGGGATTTCTGCGAAGGATGCGGAGCGTAACGGGGCTCCATCTGAACAGCACTTTGCGACTTATCACAAAGTATCTATTTTTGCAATGCACCAATGAGCGATGGCGGAAAACGCTGCTCAGCTCCGATCTACAGGACCAAACCTGGGCTATCCAGCAGGCCAGGGAGGCTAGTGGAAGACAAAGTCTTCCGTCCTCCATCTGAGCGGTCTGGCCCGGACCAGCAACTAGCCGGATCTTGCAATAAAGTTGTTTCATTCATTCACCAATGAAGCGCAAGGGTTTTTTTTCAGCGCGCGCACTTGCTTTCACGAGACGAGCCCGCTTCCACTTTAAAAGCTCTGAAGCGACAGTGTTGCCGGCGTCTTCCTGGGCGCACGATGCCCATTCATTCTAGTGCCCTGCCACTAATTCAAACTCCACTTATTTTGAACAATTTTATGGCCCCCTTCAAGTTCGAATTAACGAGCTTTTACTGTACACTAAGTTCCATTAGATCCTCAATTAGTCTTATTTAAAATCAACTTTGCCCGCAATGAAAAGTGGTGGTTTCTTTTTATGAACCCTCCAGAACATTCCCACACATCAGTTTCAACTACAAAAAAACGTTTTCAATTTCTGGCGAAGGACGTTTCTTAAAACAATGTTTAATGCTTACTGAATATTTGTGGAGGACAGCTGTAATGTGACCACACCAAGGGTTGTGATGCGCGGGGCAGTTTCGAACAGCTAGATAGAATAAGCTGTTGGCACGCCGTGCCTTTCGTGAATAAAAATTGAGAGAAAACTACTGCCTGGGTCAGCCACTTACGTTTTGCCTCAAAATAGCCCTAGGTTTTCTTTCCATTCTTTATTTATCGAAGCTGAAATCGCCCCCCCTCCTGCCTACTCCCTAAAAGAAGGCAGCGCACCATTATTTTGTTTGTATATATCACATAGCCGTGTGACACACATGTTGCTCGAATTAATACAAATTAGGCAGAAGGCAGAAAGAGGCAGAAGAAGACATAGAACACCTCCTTCTACACTGCAAAAATTATGCTGTTCCCTGTAAAATATTCTTACAAACACTAAACAGATTGGACAGACGGCCGCTATCATTAGCAAAAGTATTGGGTCCATGGCCAACTGAAACTCTTCAAAACATTGCTGCAGGCGGCCTAGTACAGTTTTTAGAAGAGTCGGGAATATCAAAAACATATTGATTCACATTTGCAATTATTCTTCACATTGAGATACTTCTAGTCACATGTTTCGCGTTGCCTCTTGTGATTAAAGACAGCTGTGTTAAAATGTGTTTAAAGTGTGGGCAATGCCCAGTGACTTTTATGTGATGTGATCGCACTATACAAAAGGACTGTGGCACTGTGGGTTGAACTCTTCGGCAAAGTGCAAACGATTCTTGTGTGTGGACATTGTTGTCATCACGTGGACATTATGCATGACGTGTGAACATTCCTTTTAAATGGACATTGCCGTGAGTGAGTGTACTTTTATTTATAAGTTCGTGACGCTAATTAATAAGTAAGGGAAGAGGAGTAGCCGGAGCCATGTATAGGCACCCACCTCTCCTTAAACACATTTAATAAAAAAGAAAATACAAATTATACATGGCTGCAGCAAAGCACCAACCAAAACGAGCAAAAAAAAATACAGGAAGTTAAGGTGAACAAGCTGTGAGGGAACAGACAAAAAGGTGTCTGCGCAGTGGGGAACTTTTAGAATACTTTTCGACATGTCCTTCCAGTACAAAGCTAAACTGCTTCTCTCCCAGATGCCTTTGAATATAGGCTGCAGGCAAAGCTTTTGCCACTCAAAGAAGGTTGCAGCTCAATTTCAAGCGCCACAACACATTTGAGTATTTGTGCCTCTTTTAAACTTTTCCAAGGGACTCTTGTAGTTATCTTAAGCGGCAAGACAAAAACTTCTGATATAAGTGGGTATAAATACACAGAACACATCAGGAACGGGTTTCGAATATTGAAAACTTTTGAGTTTAACTAAATTTTGTGGCAACAATGTCCTACATAATAATAATAATAATATCTGGGGTTTAACGTCCCAAAACCACGATATGATATGAGAGACACCGTAGTGGAGGGCTCCGGAAATTTCGACCACCTGGGGTTCTTTAACGGGCACCTAAATCTAAGTACACAGGCCTCAAACATTTTCGCCTCCATCGGAAATGCAGCCGCCGCGGAATGTCCTACATATGCAAAGCTGCTATGGGAAACACAAAATTTCAGGTATGCTCGGAATGTTTTCTAGACATGAAGGCAAAAGCCCAGCTGGACCTTGTGTGTAGCCTTTGTGTTATTTTCATAAAGCCGCTGCCTCACTTTCTACCATAGCTGCTCCCTTGCGACAGTGGTTCTGATGAGCGGCATTTCAAGCTCTCCAGCCTCCTCCACTGCAGCATACTTCTTGTGACTAAGCCCATGTGCATCTTTAACCATAGCGATGTGAAATTCAGCTCCGAGTCACAGCGACACATACTACAATGAGTGTCCAGGTCGTTCTACGATGTGCTTGATTGTCTGCACCTCAAAATACTTTTTGTACATCTTTCTGAACCCCACAATGTGACCTTTAAACATAGACCTTAATGAACATGTACAAAACATGCAAAATTAAAAACACGACTAACCACACAAACTATCAGAAATAACCATCAATACACTAGCAAGTACCCGCCGCGGTGGCACAATGGCTGAGGCTGTGCGCGGCTGAGCTTTACGACGTGGGTCCGATTTCAGTCCTCGGGCTGCTTTGCAGATGCAAGTGAAAGGCGAAAACCCAAGTGTGTCAAGATTTTGGCAAAAATTAAAGAACTCCAGATGGTCTAAGTTAATCGGGGCCCTCCACTACAGCACGCCTCATAGGTTAGGTGTAGCTTTGGCGCACTAAGCAGCCGAAATCTGGAAGCTTCACTGATTACCGCCTGGCAAGATGGGGCAGCATGTGCTCAAAGAAGAAGGCATCAAGCTTTTTGCGCATTTCCTCCCACTCGTTCCTGTCGAACCAAATGCGCTCAATGCCAATCCACTTTTCCGAACACACGACAAAATCGCCCCACAAGCAGCCAGTGAGGGCCATCTGCCCAAGCACCTTAGCATAATACTCATGGTCTCTGTCCAGCTGTGGTTCACCATTTTCCCCGAACACCAAGGAAAACTTTCTTTTCTTCGCTTCCTCTGGCTCAGAGTCTTTCAGGGAATGGGGGCACTTGACCTCCAACACACCATATGCAAGTTCTTCCGGGTCGTACACGAGTCCGTCTGGTGTTGCACCCAACCAAGGGCACACAGGGTCTACCACAAGGCCGCAATGCTGCACTGACACATTATGCCCGTAGCTGTTCATGACAGCTATATACCTATCTTTGGCCATGTTCTCATTCCTTATGCCGTATTGCACCGTACGGATGTGCGTGAGGTCCTTCGGCTCAATGAGGTTACGGAGGCCCTTCTCCGTCCATGCCTGCCGCCTGACGACTCGGCCGAAAGTTGACGCAGTCAGTCGATTGGCCCGTGCCTGTCGCCAGCGTTCACTGAGCCGCTGCTGCCTTGAGTTCAGCTCGAGGTCCCGAGCTTCTTCTTGTGACAGCTGGATCTCCTGCACAATGTGGAAGTAAATAAGCATGAGAAAGCGCTACAAACTTTTAACGGCTCAGAGCTTTCGTACACTGTACTTTCACTACTAGCAAGACCCAATCAGCTTTCCTGCAGCCTAGCTGGTATGCCAATGTTTGTTTTCGGTACCGTGCTGCACTAAGAAGATTAATAGCCAGTCATCAAAAGACAGATTTAGGAGCCACTTTTAGGAGAGTCAATGGCATGAATGGCAGAACAGCAGCAGCAATGAAATTGTGCTTTTCAATAAGAACAGGCAAGAAAGGAGCACAGTTCCCGGTTTTTTAAGCAAAGCTTGGATAGCTAGGGTTCCATATATTTTTTGCATTTGGATATAGAAGCTCATGAGGCTGCAAATGTTTTCAAAGCGCAAGGCAATAAAAAAGTCCCCATGTGTGTCCCCTCATGTTTAAAATGGCATATGCAGTGGATGGTGACCGCGCACATAAAAAAACAACAACGGGGTGTTTGTCCTCCTCGCAAAAGTAGCTAGAGATTTGGGCTTGAGAGTGGCACACACCCCAACCGAGGCATCGGTGTTTGCACCACGGAAGGAATGCGCACCTGAGTCGGGCTCCACCACCTGCCGCCGCAGCGTTAGCGCCAGGTGATCCCTATTCTAAAACTCTATTGTTACAGTGCAGGTTTGACAAAATCAGAGGCCATGCAATCGACAGTGGCCCCAAGTTCGATTAAGTGTAAGTCTTGGTTTACATTACACTGATACATTGAAATGAATCAAAATACGGATTGGGTGGTAAAGCTAGCAAATAGCAAATGTTAGTCTGTAGAAGCACCTATGAGTGAGACTGTTTAATAACCACACAGCTTAACATCCTTCAAAATGTAGAACATAAAGCAATGATCCGCACTGATAAAATAAAGCACAGCATTAGTGCTGGGCTTGCCTGTAGTTTAAAATTGCTTAACCACTATCATCACTGGGCCATTGTCTTGGCATTTGTAACATTTGGTGGAAGCAAATAGGGCATTCATTTTCTCACTCTCTCTTTTTACAGAGGACTGCATAAGAATATTTCTATGCTGCATGTGCTCTACATCTAGGTCCACCTAATCAGTTAAAAACATGAATGGTACACACTCCACCAGTGCAGAGAGAAGTATCTTTTCTATACTGCACTTACAGTCAACACCCTCCATTCTTCAGCCGTGAATCTGCCGGGCAAGGGTGGTTGTGAGGCTCCGTCACTAAACAGAGTGAAAGCTGGCACTGGTGTCACGGTGGCTGCCCCTTGCGAAATGCTGGGTGACATCCACGTAGTGAAGCCTGCAGGGTGTTTTGCCTGCTGGTACGACAGTGCAGACCCCGCAGGCGCAGGCCCAAGCTTTGTGTCCACTGACGGCCCCCCAGCAGCAAGGAGAATGGCAGCAAAGTCGAAGGTCCCGAGGCTCTGGAGGTCCTCTCCCAGGCTATGGATCGCTTCAAGGTGTTGCTGCTCCTTTTGCTCCTCAGCCCGCGCATCAAAAAGTCGCACGGGCATTGGCATGCCCATGCCACCCTCACGTGGACTCCGCCAGTCCATGTTCTGCACGGCCATGGGCCTGATGCCTTGTCGTCGTGGGCGCCTCCATTGCTGCGGCAACTCTGTGCATGAAAGCTCTGGTGGTGCCTCTTTGAAGCCCTTCTGCTTCAGCAGAACAAGGAGGCGCAGAGCCGCAAGAATGTGGCTGCAGGCACCACCAGCCCCAGCGGGGCACTCACAAGTAGAATCTGCCACTGCTCCACTGTCGCTTTTCAAAGCCAAGCTGACTTTGTATGGCCGGCCACTCTTTTTCTGGCTTCGGTAGCACGTCGCACGTGCATAGACAATCCCGAGACTGTAAGAGCAACAACAACAACAAAAAAACTTTGTAAGCTGCACACAGTCAAGTTTGTCATCTTTTTACCGAGTGCCATATCACAAGTACGAATAAAGCTGTCGTGGCACTTGCCATGACAGCTTTATGCAAAGCAACAAGGTTATGCAACCTACTCTCCACAAAGTACTGACTATGTCATTCGGGAAAACCGCTGCGCAGCTGACGTTACAATGAAATAATACAAAACCTGCATGAAGTGCTTCGATGTGAACAACCTCTAGTGTAACATCAAAAACACTGCTTTTTATTGACGAGTTGGAAAACCACATGCCAGTGCTGCTGAAAAATCTCCAAACCAACATGCACCGAATGAATCAGGTTTTTAAGCAGTCCCACTGTTAACTTACGTTGACACTTGCGGTGGATCAGTTCCGTTCTTTCTAGCTGTCGTTGTAGACCGGTTTAGTCTAAATGTTTAGTAAACAAACTAGCGTACGTCGTGTTTTATACAAAGCAGCATGCGCACTCGTAAAGGCAGCACATTAATATTAGACCAGTAATGCATACGCGCGGACGCGAAATTTGTTTGCGCAAAAAACTGTTTTCATAGTACGAGCGATGTCCTTCGAGGCATGCACACTGCACCACCGGAACAGCTGCGAAGTTCCTGCGCGACCACGCCTGCTGATCGGACGTGCTAAAAATAAACGCCAAACCATAGCCTCCTCTTGCCAAACTATAATGACAAGTTATCCAAGCACGTGAGCACGCGTAGTGAAAGAAACACGCAGTGACATGACCGACCTCGCCGAGAACGCCCGCACGACGTTAACATCGGCGGCACTATTTGTACGTTGCTCCAAAAGGAAAAGCACTGCATGCTTTCAGAAGGTTACATAAAACGTCGCTTACGTACCTTGTGTCACAGGCGTTGGTCACAACCGACGACGGCAAGGTGTACGCTTCCACGGCGAAGGCATAAGATTTGGTTTGCTGCTTGGATGACGTCGGCGCCTGGTTTATTAGGTCCGCCACAGTGTCGTTCGATATACGCGGCAAGTTTTCTAAACAGTTTGTCCACATCACATGTTCGGGCACTGGGAAACGTCTTGCTGTGGCCATCGCAGTAGCTCAGCGCAGTGAAGCGGGTGTTCAGCAGTCGTACGGCCGTACTAGCGAACGCGTTTCCGTCAACCGCTCGCCCACATTAAAATGGCGGCGGGGTGAAAGTGCACAGTGTTGCCAGAGCACAAAGCAATTTCGCATATGGTCTATTGTGCCAGCCACCTAATATTTCGCGCTCTTATTTGGTAGTCACGAACTGTATGTTAACTCATAATATTATTAATATGCAGAAATATCTACGGCTCTATTCAGTCGAGCCTATATGCACTCAAATGGCAGACGACAGCTAACATGAATCTAGTATGTTTGCTTGTACGTGAAACTTTAGCATGCTGGTATTTTTCTTGTTCCGTTTCCTGAGGACATATGATGGCACGTCGCGCAACGTGCAACACAAAGCAGATTGACTTTTCGCGTTATGAGATGGGTCGAATAGATCCGCGTTACTTTCGCTCGCAGGTTTTTCGAGTGGAAGACCGAGGAGAACGGCAACAAGCAGCCGTACTACGTGTACTTCAAGCAGCCCCGGGGCATCGACATGACGAGGCGTGAATGGGACGGCGTGACCGACGCGCACCAGCTCATGCACAACGGGCACTGGATCGGGCCACGCCTGCTCACCATGGCGGGATTATTCGACGTCTCCACCTCCAAGGTACGTGTTCACGGAAGCACACAGCCATCTAACAGATGCGAACAGCAAACGCCTCCCATGCCTTCTAGTCCCGTACCAACTAATCCGAGAGCAGGCGGTGTAAACGGAGTATACTGACACGAGTGAGTGAGTGAGTGAGTGAGTGAGTGAGTGAGTGAGTGAGTGAGTGAGTGAGTGAGTGAGTGAGTGAGTGAGTGAGTTAGTGAGTGAGTGAGTGAGTGAGTGAGTGAGTGAGTGAGTGAGTGAGTGAGTGAGTGAGTGAGTGAGTGAGTGAGTGAGTGAGTGAGTGAGTGAGTGAGTGAGTGAGTGAGTGAGTGAGTGAGTGAGTGAGTGAGTGAGTGAGTGAGTGAGTGAGTGAGTGAGTGAGTGAGTGAGTGAGTGAGTGAGTGAGTGAGTGAGTGAGTGAAAGCTTTATTGAATATGTCCGGCGGTAAATGTTGGGCGAGTTTGTACGGGATCACCTTCTCACAAACTGCGCAGCAGGACAGGACTTCTTTCTTCGTTCTTTCTTTGTGTCCTGTCCTGCCGCGCAGTTCGTTAGATGTCCGGCGCCCTATTGGGCTGCGTGGGGCCACATGCACCCCAGCCAAGGTGACGGCCTCGAGTCCCTGGACACGGGCGGTCTACAGTTGATCGGCGAGGTGGTAGCTCAACAGGGCCGCCTCCCGTAGCGCCCCGTGGTTCGAGACTGCCATGTCTACCCAGTTCGTATAGGGGACTCCTGCTGCTTTCTACCGGTTCACTCCCACAGTTTGTGCTGCAGCGTCGCTCTGGCAGAAGGATTTTAGAAATTGTCTTATTGTTGCTCTGAATGAAAACGTTGCTGCAGTGTCTAAGACCCAAAAATGAATATTGTGGTGCCTCGGAGTGCATTGTCTGCATCCGAAAAACGAAAAAAATCACAGCATATCCACGGAGTGAATGATGATGAGTGGGCGAAGCTGCGGAGGTTCATCGGTAAACCGTGAATCTTCCGTGAATTCTGCCCAGTACATCATCACCGACGTGAGATCGGGCGCGTTTATACTCAAGGTTCGATGAGAGTTATGACGACTTGCAGCTCACTTTAATTTTACATGTACGCTGTGAATTTTCATTGTTTAATCACGCACAGGAGAAATCGCACACACGCACTGCCTTGGAGGTCAAAATCCAGTGCCTATATATACGGGGTGGTCAGTGAACGGTTGTGCAGCGCGAGCGGTCGGTTTTTTCAATCAAGACGCTGCCGCGACGCTGCCTTGCGACGCTGCCTGCGTAGGAGTGGAGGAGACCGTAGGAGAGGAGAAACATCTGGCGTCTTTCGTTAAGCAGCTGGCGTCTTTTCGTTTTGCTTTAGAAACATCTGGTGTCTTTTCGTTTTGCTTTTAGAAAATATCTGGCGTCTTTCGTTGGTTTATTTCATCAATCAACGGCGTTTTGAACAAAATTTTTATTGTTTAATCACGCACAGGAGAAATCTCACCAGGCACTACCTTGGAGGTAAACAATGGCTGCTAATGGGAATGAGAGACAGAAGAAGTCGGCTTTTAGCTAACACTTACACTTCTACTTCTACTAAAGTTTCCTACTGGAACATGCCAATGGCTGCTAATGGGGAATGAGAGACAGAAGAATTCGGCTTTTAGTTAACGCGCACGCTGCGAATTTTTTATTGTTCAACAACGCACAGGAGAAATCTCCCACCGGCACCACCTTGGAGGTCAAGATCTGGTACTAGCGTTAAGACTGGTTACGCACTACGACGGGGACAAACGGGTGCCGCTTTAAGGAGCTTCGCCCCTAAAATGCCTTTCTTGCGATGGCACGAAATAGTGACAATACATCCTTTAGGTGCGAGGATGCAAGGCTGGGTAAGTCGAAATGACTCATCACTCCTCGTGAGATATCTCCACCCACCTAACTTTGGAGGTCATGACATTGTCACGTGGACGTTTCTTTCACGAAGGCAGCAGTCGGTGTGTTCAAGACGAAACTCTTCATTTGGCCGAACTTGTGCCCGGGAAACGAAAAGTCAAACTACAAGCAATAGACGCTGTACACTGATAGCGGCGAACAGAGCGTCGGCAACCTGATCTGCGGTTTCGGCGCGTCGGAATTTATACATGCGGCATCGAACATTTGAGTCTTATCGCTGGTGGCCGCGCTAGTTTGAGCGCTCAAACCTATCAGAAGATTCTAAAGCAACCTGGAAGGTTCCCAGACATTCGGTCGCGGTTTGCGAAGGGCAGTGGCTATACGTGTGACGAACCGGTTACATAGAAATACAAAAAGGAAGCACGCTTGACAATATCACAGGGGAGCGGGGGGCAACATGCGGAACAGGCAACAGTGATGGAAAGGGTGTTATACTCACTTCTAAATGTTTGCGCTATTCGTCAGGTCAGCGCGTGAATACCGTTGTTTTTGCGTTGTTTTTGGTTATGCAGCGTGATGTGTTTACGCTTTCGTGTGCGCGAGTTACAATGCACTCGCTAATTTAAATAGGAGGTGAATGTTTACTGTAAACAAAGGGCCGATAAGATATGAACATTACTTTGTATAGTTTGCAGCGCGCACCACTTCGACTTCGTATAAAACAAGCTTATTTTCGCTCTGCTGCCATCTATTGTCCTTGATTCGCAGGACGTCCTGTACAGCTACACCATTCTGACCATGGACTCTCCTCGCTATCTGCAGTGGCTTCACAACCGTGTGCCCGTAAGTAAATACACGGAAACGAAAAGTCAGGCGTTCTGCGTTGATACTCAAGAAAAATGAAATAAGGCTACGTTTTTTAAGAGGGTGTAAGTATACCGTGCATGAAGGAAGTATTTTGCACGTTATGTGCTAATTTGCAATATTCTTGAATGGTTAATTTCGACATTCCTCTTTTTCGTTTTACACACTCCGCTGCTACGTGCGTTATCATAGCAACTGACATTTGCCGCAACGGCCTTCTCAAAAATTATGTATATTTTTAAGTTTTCCTCAAAGTTGTGACATTACACGAACCGTATTGTGTCTGTGTTATATTCAGCCAGTGACATACCCAGTGAATAATACGCGTGCATGAATTTATGTAAAATAAAGAGTGGTTCTGCTTGCGTGTACCAGAAAGCAAGAAAGATAGGAAAACATTTATTAGGCAAATGTGCGGACTTAGTGAATAATAAGCAGATATAGCTCAGCACGCCAGCATGAACGTTCCTGTAGCGTTGGGTTCCGCGTTCATGTCGTATACCTATTGTGTTTTAGCAATGTCAGACCGCATAACCGAAAAATTTTTTGTAGAGAACACCATGGTCACTACAGTGTCACTCGCCACTACGGAGACGTTAGCAACTGCATAGTTCAGCCACGCAGTCGTCCTTTTACTTTGGCTGCGTGAAAATTCGTTGCCGAACGAAATGGCGTGGTCATAACCCAAGGTCGAAGCGTTCATGGTTACCCATATGCCCAAAGGGTATCCACTCAACATCGTAATTCAAGGGCGTCACCGCTCGTCACATCGTTATCAAAGTTCCCGCTGTAATCTTATCCCACGTGAATGCCCACATGTCTTACGTTAGATGCTGTTATTACCTCATCTTGTTCCGAAGCTGCAGAACTGGTTAAGAGTTTCGTCGCATAGCCCAGTAATGATGCTGAAGAAATGGGTGTAACAGGGGCATTCAGCATGCTCCTATTTTAAGAATAGGCATTTCTTTCCAACACGCTATCTATCTATCTATCTATCTATCTATCTATCTATCTATCTATCTATCTATCTATCTATCTATCTATCTATCTATCTATCTATCTATCTATCTATCTATCTATCTATCTATCTATCTATCTATATCTATCTATCTATCTATCTATCTATCTATCTATCTATCTATCTATCTATCTATCTATCTATCTATCTATCTATCTATCTATCTATCTATCTTGCATTATTACCCTCAAGAGCCAGAAATGCGATGTAGAGGGGGCGGGTACTATTAACACAAATACAACAATTAACGTTCAAACGAAAATTAGTTGTTATAGGCTAAAAATATAATGCTAGTGCAGTCTTGGAGGACGACGTGTCCTCAGTGCAGAGGATGGAGGGGGAGAAGTTGGTCACACTCATCACTGGTCTATGGCGGAATAAAGCCTGAAAGTATAGTCAAGTGCAGCCTGTGGCTGGGGAAAGGATGTTTAAGAACGCGATCTTGCGTACACTGCGACGAGCAAGCCTGAAAGAGTCTATATATTGCCCACATTGTCCACATTGCACAATGCAGCTCATCCTGGACGGTGATGAGGCGGTGGCATCGTGGTTGGACCCCAACTATTCCTTCGAAGAGGTACGCTCTACGCGTTTCCGAAGTTTCTTGCTTAGAAAACAGAAAATATACATATTCAAGCTTTGAGATGCAATCGTGCGGGGTCATCCCTAAGACAATGCCGAATGTAACCGTAACTCAAGCATTGCCTACGAACAAGGGCTGCTATAGATATAGGATTCTAATACGTGCCAAGATGTGTACTGATCATGCAAGTGCTCATGTGCTTCGGATACGGAATATAGGTGCGCTGAGTCACTGCTGTAGAACTGCTGCTAAAACAGCTACACGAGGAGGGCTTAAATACTACTTAGTGAAAACGTAGCTCATCAAAGCCACATGGTAAACTACGAGCACAGGCTCAAAAATGCAACAGGTATATTGCCGAGTACCTGGTTGTATCGCAACAAATTGCTTATTCGATTTCGGTCATGTGGCATATGATCCAAATAAAGTAATAAAAGAAAACAGAGAGGACGATTTTGTTCCATGTTGTCACGTGAAATGTGACGCAGCTGACTTACTCGGTGCGGTGCCCGCCAAACCTGGTGTGCCACCCGGTCTCACCCAGCGTGGCCAAGGTGACCAACAACACGGTCGAGTGTGTGCTGCCTTACAACAACGGAGAGTGAGTGTGCTGCATCCACCATTCTTCTATGCACTGTGTACTACTTCCAAGCGCTCGTTCGATTGGTTGATCACAGCGCGTTAGACGAGGGACGACCGTCGGAGAACATGCAGAACTCTATGACTTCCAACTAGTTGATTGTCGTAGAACACACGTACAGTCATGGAAATTTGAAATACGAACGAGTTAGGACTAACTTAAATACGTTATTTGTTTTTTTTTTGTTTTTTTTTTTTTTGCTTTCGCCAGTACTCGTGTCTGCATGAACCAGTTCACCTTGGAAAGGGTATCGCTTGCGGAAACTGTTCGCGCTTGATTTTCTGTAACTGTACACTGGGGGCACACATAGTTTGGAAAGAAAAGCAGAAATAATTAGTGATAAAGCCTTAAATTCCTGATGCGAATAGAGAGACTGACTGAGTGATACTACACCGGTTTCCCATTCGCAAGACGAAACCAGCGCAAAGATGAAAGTAGGAGGACAACATTGGAAAACATGATTGATCCCTCCGTCACAGGAATCGGGATAACACGAAAGTAAAGCGTGCCCTTACAGAAGTAACTGAATGTTTACTGTACATTGATATAAGAGAGTTTGCACAATGTATATTGATGTCTGGCGGCTAAAGCACCGTTTAATGTGGTATGTACCCAATTTGATGATTGATGGTACATCTCCATCCCGACGACTAACTTCCATGCTAAATGATTAAACAAACCCTTGTGGTAGCTCTAGTAGTTACCGGTGAAAGCGTAATCAGAGAACGAGGTGTGATAGCCAGAAGAGCGTCCCATGTCGGACGCAGAACTTGGTCGCCATCCCGCGGCATATTAAAATGTGATCGAACACCACGGCCGGACTAGATGGAAACGCAAAACGCGTCGTGCCGCCCCAGTATCCCGGCCGCGATTTTTCTCGAGGCGAGCGCGCGAGCGGGGAACGCGGTGTTACAGCCAGGTGAGGCAGGCACGCGTCGCAGATCTATTTTTCGTTTGGATTAGCGTGATGATATGAGCGAAGCTGACGCTTTTACGACGCTTGCGCTAAGGTTGCCACCTCGAGGTGTGTTAAGGCATTGACAAAATTTAAGTGCTATTGAAAACGCACCGAATGGGACGGACGTGTAACTCGTTGCAGGTGCTAATCGCGGAGGCCATAGTAATTACGAATTACTTTAATTTGCCGCTCCCAGAGGGCAACACCACCCCGCCGACCGGCAGAATGGTAGATATAAAAGGCGCGTTTGTAAAGCCTCTGGAGTCTGTGACCGTGGCGCAGTGGATAGCGTGCCCGGCATCTGTTGGTGCGTACCGAGCGGTCGTGGGTTCGATGCCCGCTGACGGAACTTTTTTTAACACGAAAGTGTTTTATGCCGGGGTCCACCAAATACATCCGTCACGGATATGACGTTGATAAAATGGACTCCAACGGGTGAGAAAGAAAAAGATACCCCGCTGGGAATCGAACCCACGACGCTGCGGCCGCGTCGGCAAGCTCCCGGCGCCCTACCGACTAAGCTAACTCGGAAGATGCGAGACACGGTGCGAACGCGCCTTATATCTTTCACACATTCTCTTTCGCGGCGGGCGGAGCGGGGCGGTGCCGCCGTCTGTGAGATGTGAAAAGAAGTAATGCTTCACGATCGACACTTACTAGCGCTTACTCCGAGATTGCACGCGGTATAGGAGGTCATGGTTACAGCGTCTTGATACCAGAGAGGTAGACTGGCCGCGCTGGCGTCGCCGAGGCACCCTTGACGCAGTTACGTTGGTTAAGGTCTTTCTTTGCCTTTCGCTTCGTGTTAGCGTGCGTAGGCTCATCGGAGTAGTGCAGCTTCCACGTGCACCAACGGGATTTCTCCGCCGCCGACTGCTTCGACCGCGAGAGCACCGGCTAACAAAACTGCTGCAATACGCGTTGCAGGAAGGACGCGATTTCGACGGGCGAATGTCGTGCCTTGGTGGAGCGAGAGCAGCGCCTGCGAGGCAGAAACCAGCGGGACGCATGCGTTTGCGGCTCAGGCTACGAACCTCTACTTCCCGTGTTGCTGAAGCGCAGTGTGTGTTAGTGTATGCATGAGCACAGGCGTCGGCTACCCATTACTAGAAAGCGCACACCGTGCCGTTTCTCTACTTAATTGACGACGCTTTGAAGAAGTGCATACCGGGTACCAGTGTTGATTATGAGCTTGTTGATATCATCCTTACGCGGGATTCACGATTCGCTGTGTCCAAATATATGTTCACACCGTCAGATACCACAACGGTTTAATCATAATCATGGGCGTTAGTCGTCGCGATAGAGACATGCTGTCAACACGGGTGCATCCACGTCAAACGGTGTACAAGGTCTCATATATCACTACACAATAAGCACTACTTCTGTGAAGACACGTTTCACTTTCGTGTTATACCGATTCCTATGACGGAGGGATCAGCCATGTTTTTTCTTTGCCATCTGATCGTGTATATCTTTTCGACTTCATTTTTGCGACGGAAATACGTCACTGAAGTCTTGGTGGACCCCGGCATAAAACACTTTCGTGTTAAAAAAGCGAGTATTGGCGCCATAAAACATCACTTGGTGCACGCTGCAGTGTGCGGAGGTATAGAGCGTCAAGATGCGCAACATGCAACAAATCCGCACAGCGATAACGCCATCGAGTCAATGTATACAGTTATTGCGCACGTGATTTATTTAACCTCTTTACGCTAGCCATAAGCGAGTTCCTGTGACAAACGAAAACACGAAATTGGGCTAGCTGATTTGTGAAGGACATTGAAACTATAATTCAGCCCTGCCGAAGCGTCAACAGTCATGCCGAGGATTATGGTTCGTTATCGTTGGCGAAGCAAATCTCTGGGACAGTTATTGGATGATACCGTATCGGAGACTTAGGCCTGAAGAAGCATCTTTGGTGAACAAAACAACGCACACACGGAGACGAAGTCAGAGAAAGACGGTGGCAAACTTGCAACAAACATCACTGACAAAAAAGAGAGAAAAATAATCGCGGCATAGGTATGTACTACACACGTTTACAAATTAATGTATTGCGACGATGCATTGTTGATGTTAACATCGTCATTTGGCTATATCTGTAGTTGTAATCTTACTACCTTCGCTACTGTCGTTCCCAATGAAACATTTATGTTTATAACGCACAGGAGGCCCCAATTCAGTTTACACTACGGGACCTCCTTCTGTACATCATTATCTTGTACAGTGTATTGTAAAAGAATAAAAATTGATTGATTGATTGATTGATTGATTGATTGATTGATTGATTGATTGATTGATTGATTGATTGATTGATTGATTGATTGATTGATTGATTGATTGATTGATTGATTGATTGACCGCTACACTGTAATCATCGCTGTGCAGCAGTCTTTACCTATACGTCGCCATTTCCACCTTTGGCTCTTCTAGTTTGTTCGTAAGCCCGAGAAAAGTTGGTGCTATAAGCCAGGCATTGACAGGCGATCTTATTACAATATGCACGCTTGAATGGTTCTCACGGTGCAGAATTAACGCAATACATCAGGGGCGGCACCATGTTTTTTTGTTTTTGTTTATACTGGGGGGAAGGGGGGTGTCAGGGAGGCGGGGAACTTCTGCGTTGTGTTTTGACCGTTTGCTATTAGAAGGCAAGGGGAGCAGGCAAGAATAGTAGGGGGGAGGAGTCCGCCATCCCCCCCCCCCCCTCCCTGAGGCCGCGCCTGCAATACACCAATTGAAGAGACATGTCCGTACACTGATTCAAACCACCAAACACGGAAAACACTGTATACGAAGTGTAACAAACAGTTGACTATTCGGGGCGTCTTTTCAGTCACTTTCAGACCTTTGTCACTTGCAATTCACGTATTTGTCGCACAGTCTTTTCTGGCTGACAGTGCTTGTGGTTTCTCTCTACTGCGGCGCAGGGATAAGGGTCACAGCCAAGTGGTGGCCACGCCCAAGAAACGCGCTTCCAAATCGCCCACTAAACCTGTCAAGAAGGCGCACAGGCAAGTGAACGCTACGCGCTAACGTTTTACGGCTAACGACTCTAACGAAACACTGAGTTGATTTAAATGGGATTACTCCGGGCCATCACCGCCCATAACACTGTCGATTTATAAAGCACATCCGGTTTATAATTCGCCGGAATGTGTAATAATAATAATATCTGGGGTTTAACGTCCCAAAACCACGATATGATTATGAGAGACGCCGTAGTGCAGGGCTCCAGAAATTTCGACCACCTGGGGTTCTTTAACGTGCACCTAAATCTAAGCCCACGGGCCTCAAACATTTTCGCCTCCACCGAAAATGCAGCCGCCGCGGCCGGGATGGAATGTGTAACAGAATAAATAAATGTACTAAAATGCATGAAATCAAGCGTGATTATCCTCGTAACAAGTTTGAGTCGCTTCAGACTAGTAACGCTTGTTTTAAGTGTCTGACACCGTACACCCGTACATGGCCGTACTGGAGAGGCAGGGACCAGGAGAACCAGAGTGCGCCTTTCCAGTCCGGCCATGGCCCAGTGTGTCATCTACGAATGTAATCTGAATGCTTGCTTTAACTTGGGCGAAAAGGTTTTAATGTTTTGTTCAGAAATTTCACCGCGTCGTAAGAAATACCGGAGCGTAAAAAATCTCTCATAACGGTGCTTGCTGCTGGAGGCCTCAGGTCAAGCCTGAATTTGTTGTGTTGCTCACCTTTTGTTATGTACTGCGTTGTGCAGAACTTATTCCAGTCATTTGTGCGTTTTAGCTTGTGTACAGTACACGTGCGAGTTCATTCAGTGCCTGTCTTTACTCGTGCGCAGTACTTGGCAAACGTTCTTGATATTTGACTGCAACCTGTGCTTTTTGATTGCCTCTATCCTTTTCTTTTTTTTTTGCGTACATTACTGTATGCGTGTATCACTGAGCTATGGAAAGAATCTGTATCGAGAATTGTTCCGAAGTTCAAATTCAGAATGAATCTGAGTAACGAAAGCTGTGGCTCGTTGGGGCTTTATGCAGGAGCCGCTCCCGGTCGACCGTCAGGTCGGCCAGCTTCCGCTCATCCCGCTCTTCGTCGTCGAGCGTCCGCTCTCGCCACCGCTCCCGCTCCAGGAACGCGTCGGGGGCGGTGCGCAGACGCTCCAAGCCGCGCCACCGCGCAGCCTCCGACTCCTCCGAGCGCCGCCAGCGTAAGCACTCGCACAGACGCAGCGACTCGCACCGCCACGGCCGTACATACTGAGGCCTCTCCCGTCGGCTTCACGTGCGACCCAGGCGCGGATGAGTCGCTCGCTACTATTGGTCGTTAGTGCCGAGTGGTTCGGTCACGTGACCAGTTCCCGCCGCGGAATTTGGTCCTGTCGATTACATGGGCTAGCTCCATAGTCCTCGCGCGTGTCTGCGAGAGCTTGGAGGAGCAGCAGTTCGACGAAAGCAGACTTATTACTGCGTGGCGCAAATAAATTTTTGACGACGGCTGACTCAAAGAAGCTGAAGTTTCCGATCATTTTTTTTTTAAACAGGCAAGCTTTTCTTGGCTAGGTTGTAGAAAGCGCGCACACAGCTGGCGTCCGCAAAAGCCGTGCCAGAAAGCACGTGACCTCTCCCACCGGAACTGATGCCGGTGCCTATAAATGCCGGAGAAGCCACCTGCAGCACCAGCCGCTTTGGCATAAGAGAATCCCCGCTACTGAAGGAAAAGTCTCAAGTCAAATAGAAGATGGAAAGCGCATAGGAATAGTCGGCGCTCTGCGAAGAGCGCCGACGTCTGCGACGCGCGGTCACTGACGTAGCATCTACAAAGGGAGCGCGCCCTTGTCCACCGTATCAGTTGGCCTTGAACACAGCTCGGCAGCACCACTTTGCAGCACCTTTCCGTAAAACCTAGCAAAATGAAATGCTTTCGTGTTTTCATCTCGTAAGAATTATGCGGCGTAAGAATTATGCGTTATACGTAAGAAAACACACATGAAAAACAAAAAGAAAACAAAAAAATTGGCCACGTATCTGCGTGCTTCGCTGCAAATGTCGTCTAAAGACGATAGAAGAGGCGCCGCGTGAGATATGGACGCCATCGCCATCTGGCAATACGTCCGGAAACATGAGTGCTGTGTTGCGGGCTGGTAGTTCCGGCGCAGCAGCAGGCAAAGAACGGCGGTGACCAACGCGACCGGCGGGGACGCCAGCCAGCCCGAACACGCGGTTTGGCACGAAGCGCTGAAGCAGAAGAAACGTCCGCACTCAACGAGTACTCTCCACACACTCCTTTATTTACACGTCGCCTTGGTAAAAGAGGAATGCCAGAGCGGCGCCCCATGGCATTCGTACAGTGCAATAGGCTTCCCAAGCAACGCTTAGTGGCGCTGCTGGATGGATGGATGCTATGAGCGTCCCCTTTAAAACGGGGCGGTGACATGTCTGCCACCATGCTCGAAGAAAAAAAAAAAAGCTTCCTTGTTTCATGTTGGCCTAATACCTTATCTACATTGATTAAATCTATGTTATTATACCAAAACAATATAAATTCACTGTCCATCTCTCTGCCTCTTAAGGCAGAATGACCTTATTTTTCCCCCATTATTTATTTTTGTTCTTTATCTCTACTTTTCTGCCACCAATACTCTAACCGTCTCTTACTTATTTCTATCGCAGACGTGTGCAGCTTTCCATTGTTGTCCCTAAAACCCAAGGCTTCATGTAGACTCGTGCCCACACGTATACCTGGGTGAATATCGCCACATTCAATCAGTACATGTTCCATCGTTTCCTTAGTTCCCCCGCAGCATGTACATTGTTCTTCTCCGTTACTGAATCTCGCTTTATAACTACGCGTTGTAAGGCAGCCCGACCTTGCTTCAAACAGTAAAGCGCTTCCCCTTGAATTATCATAAAATCTTTCCCTCCTTATTTCGTTTTTTCCCTTTCGGTAGTTACTCAGAGCCGGCTTCTTTTCCATCGCTGCCATCCAATAAGTCCTCTCCGCCTCTCTGACCTTCCGCTTAATGCTCCTTGTTGCCATATCGCCCGCACTACTAGCCGTATATTTACTGGTGAGCCTCCTAGTTCTTTTTCTCCACTGCGTGTCAACACTTTTTCTATACAAATACCTGAAAACCTTCTCTGCCCATCTACTGTTCTTCATTTTCCTCAGCCTCTCTTCGAATCTCATTTTGCTCTGAGCTTCCCTCACTTCAAAGCCTGTCCATCCCATATCACCCTTTACAGCCTCATTTGTCGTCTTCCCGTGAGCGCCCAACGCGAGGCGGCCCACCGCCCTTTGATTTACATCCATTCCTGATTGTACCTCTGACTTCATGCACACTACTGAGTTCCCAAATGTAAGCCCCGGGACCATCACACCCTTCCACAGCCCTCGAAGCACCTCGTACCTATTGTATCCCCATAAACCTCCGTGCTTCATAATTGCAGCATTCCTCTTTCCCTTTGCTACCGATGCTTTCTCTTGTACCTCCATATATCTATCCCCCTCATTTACCCATACTCCGAGGTACTTGTACTCGCTTACCCTCGGTATTTTTTGGCCCTGTATAAAGACCACATGGTCATCGCGATCATTGAATACCATCAATCCACATTTTGTTGCACTAAATCCTAGTCCTAGAGCCTCACATTCCCTTCCGCATATATCTGCCAGTCCCTGTATATCATCTTGACTGTCCGCAAATAAGACAATATCATCAGCATAAAATAGACCTGGAAGCTTCTGCTCAACCATCGTGCCGACTTGCTTGTGTGACAAATTAAATCCAATGTTGCTACCTTCTAGCGCTTTTTCCATCCTCACCATGTACGGCATGAATAACAGCGGGGACAAAGGACATCCCTGTCTCAGCCCCTTGCTAATTTCAACGCTGTCCTTGCTACTTATTCCTTCCCATTCTATACAAACTGTATTTTCTCGGTATATTTCCCTCAAAAGCTGTATACAGTCGTCACCTATGCCCACTTCTTTCAGTATATCCCACAAAATTTCCTGATTAACGTTGTCATACGCCCCGGTAATATCTAGATAAGCTACGTATAAGGGCCTGTTTTCTATTTTCGATATTTCTATACACTGGGTAAGAACAAACAGATTATCGTCTAACCGCCTGTCGATTCGAAATCCATTCTGAAGTTCTCCCAAAATATCATTTTGTTCTACCCACGCTTCTATTTTTAATTTTACTGCCTGCATCGCCAACCTGTATAGCACCGATGTAATGGTTAGCGGTCTATACGAGCGAATGTTATGCTTTTCTCCCTTGCCTTTATAGATTAAGTTCATTCTACTTTTTCGCCAACTGTCTGGTATTTCCCTCTCCTGTAAGCACTTTTCTTCGGCTTTCAGCAGTGCTTCTTTAGTTTTATGTCCGAGTTCGTTAATGAGGCTGACGGGAACCCCATCTAAGCCCGGAGTAGTGCGCTTAGGAATTTTTCCTTCGGCCTTCTTCCAATTGAAATTCTCTAGTACTACATCTTCGTCGGTTGCACTCCTTTGCGTACTTTTACTCACTGGGGGAATCCCCGAGGCGACCTTTTTAAACGAATCAGCTGTTATCTTTCGGATGTAACCTAGCGCTTCATACCCTTCCAATTGATTTCCTCCTTCATCTGCCATATGTTGTTGCATTGTGACAGACTTCCTACCCAGCGCTTTTACGTGGCTCCAAAATATCCTAGGCGCGGCCTTCTTCTTTTCGCGAATCTCTGTCATCCAGCGTTCACTTTCACCTTTAATTTTTGCCTCGACTAATTTCTGCACAATGGATTTTTGCTCTAAATATATTTCCCATATTTGGTTGACTTCGTCCTGTGGCCGCTTCTCCCTTTTTGCTTGTCTGTGCTCCCGTGATGCCTCACGTCGCTTCTCGATCGCCTCCCGGATTTCTTTGTTCCACCGACTCAAAGCGAAATGCATTTCCCAAGTCTCGATTACACACGCATACCTCGAGGTAAGTCTCATTCTCTCATGGTAAAGATGTGTAATGGTCCATATGCACTCCGAAATGAAGCCGTACACGCTATCGAAGTTCTGCGGTGTGGACTACGAATCATATGATTGTTGTTTTGATATGACATGCTTACAGTAGCAGCCGTGTACTTTCGTGAGATGGCGCTGGATGGATGGATGGATGGATGCTATGAGCGTCCCCTTTATAACGGGGCGGTGACATGTCTGCCACCATGCTCGAAGAAAAAAGAAAAACTTCCTTGTTTCATGCTGGCCTAATACCTTGTCTACATTGATTAAATCTATCTCATTATACCAAAAAAATTTATAAATTCACGGTCTATCTCTCTGCCTCTTAAGGCAGAATGACCTTATTCCCCCCCCCCCCCATTATTTATTTTTGTACTTTATCTCTACATTTCTGCCACCAATACTCTAACCGTCTCTTACTTATTTCTATCGCGGACGTGTTCAGCTTTCCATTGATGTCCCTAAAACCCAAGGCTTCCTGTAGACTCGTGCCCACAAGTATACCTGGGTGAATATCGCCACATTCAATCAGTACATGTTCCATCGTTTCCTTAGTTCCCCCGCAGCATGTACAGTGTTCGTCTTCGTTACTGAATCTCGCTTTATAACTTCGCGTTCTAAGGCAGCCCGACCTTGCTTCAAACAGTAAAGCGCTTCCCCTTGAATTATCGTAAAACCTTTCCCTCCTTATTTCGTTTTTTCCTTTTCGGTAGTTACTCAGAGCCGGCTTCTTTTCCATCGCTGCCATCCAATAAGTCCTCTCCGCCTCTCTGACCTTCCGCTTAATGCTCCTTGTTGCCATATCGCCCGCACTACTAGCCGTATATTTACTGGTGAGCCTCCTAGTTCTTTTTCTCCACTGCGTGTCAACACTTTTTCTATACAAATACCTGAAAACCTTCTCTGCCCATCTACTGTTCTTCATTTTCCTCAGCCTCTCTTCGAATCTCATTTTGCTCTGAGCTTCCCTCACTTCAAAGCCTGTCCATCCCATATCACCCTTCACCGCCTCATTTGTCGTCTTCCCGTGAGCGCCCAAGGCGAGGCGGCCCACCGTCCTTTGATTTACATCCATTCCTGATTGCACCTCTGACTTCATGCACAGCACTGAGTTCCCAAATGTAAGCCCCGGAACCATCACACCCTTCCACAGGCCTCGAAGCACCTCGTACCTATTGTATCCCCATAAAGCTCTGTGCTTCATAATTGCAGCATTCCTCTTTCCCTTTGCTACCGATGCTTTCTCTTGTACCTCCATATATCTATCCCCCTCATTTACCCATACTCCGAGGTACTTGTACTCGCTTACCCTCGGTATTTTTTGGCCCTGTATTAAGACCGTATGGTCTCCGTGATCATTGAATATCATCAATCCACATTTTGTTGCACTAAATCCTAGTCCTAGAGCCTCACACTCCCTTCCGCATATATCTGCCAGTCGCTGTATATCATCTTGACTGTCCGCAAATAGGACAATATCATCAGCATAAAATAGACCTGGAAGCTTCTGCTCAACCATCGCTCCGACCTGTTTGTGTGACAAATTAAATCCAATGTTGCTACCTTCTAGCGCTTTTTCCATCCTCGCCATGTACAGCATGAATAACAGCGGGGACAAAGGACATCCCTGTCTCAGCCCCTTGCTAATTTCAACGCTGTCCTTGCTACTTATTCCTTCCCATTCTATACAAACTGTATTTTCTCGGTATATTTCTCTCAAAAGCTGTACACAGTCGTCACCTATGCCCACTTCCTTCAATATATCCCACAAAATTTCCTGATTAACGTTGTCATACGCCCCGGTGATATCTAGATAAGCTACGTATAAGGGCCTGTTTTCTATTTTAGATATTTCTATACACTGGGTAAGAACAAACAGATTATCGTCTAACCGCCTGTCGATTCGAAATCCATTCTGAAGTTCTCCCAAAATATCATTTTGTTCTACCCACGCTTCTATTTTTAATTTTACTGCCTGCATCGCCAACCTGTATAGCACCGATGTAATTGTTAGCGGTCTATACGAGCGAATGTTATCCTTTTCTCCCTTGCCTTTATAGATTAAGTTCATTCTACTTTTTCTCCAACTGTCTGGTATTTCCCTCTCCTGTAAGCACTTTTCTACGGCTTTCTGCAGTGCTTCTTTAGTGTTATGTCCGAGTTCGTTAATGAGGCTGACGGGAACCCCATCTAAGCCCGGAGTAGTGCGCTTAGGAATTTTTCCTTCGGCCTTCTTCCAATTGAAATTCTCTAGTACTACATCTTCGTCGGTTGCACTCCTTTGCGTACTTTTACTCACCGGGGGAATCCCCTGGGGGACCTTTTTAAACGAATCGGCTGTTATCTTTCGGATGTAACCTAGCGCTTCATATCCTTCCAATTTATTTCCTCCTTCATCTACCATATGTTGTTGCATTGTGTCAGACTTCCTACCCAGCGCTTTTAGGTGGCTCCAAAATATCCTAGGCGCGACCTTCTTCTTTTCGCGAATCTCTGTCATCCAGCGTTCTCTTTCACCTTTAATTTTTGCCTCGACTAATTTCTGCACAATGGATTTTTGCTCTAATATATTTCCCATATTTGGTTGACTTCGTCCTGTGGCCGCTTCTCCTTTTTTGCCTTTCTGTGCTCCCGTGATGCCTGACGTCGCATCTCGATCGCTTCCCGGATTTCTTTGTTCCACCAACTTTTTGGCTTTTTCTTTCCTTTCCAACAAATAGTTTTCTTCTCTATTTCCATTTCTTTCGTGATTACATGTAGCAGCTCACTATACTTCCAGTCTTTGCCTGGTAGTTCGTCTACTTTTTCCTCGACTCTTGCGGCTATATTTGTTATTTGTTTGTCATTTAGATACGAGCTGCCAAACTTTGATTCTATGTTATTATTTTCAGTTTTATATCCCATTTGTAATATTATGCGTTTATGATCACTACCTAAGCTGTTAATGCCTTCTTCGTCTATTCTCATCTCTCTAAGTTTGTCATATATTCCTTCTGTCATGAGACAGTAATCAATGCTCGATTGCCTGTTTCTGACTTCCCACGTGATCTGCCCCTCACACTTAGGCCCCACGTTAACTATCTCAAGACTATGTTGCTCGCAGAGATCTAGCAATAACTTGCCATTGGTGTCTGAATATCCGTCAAGGTCATGAATGTGAGCGTTCATGTCCCCTAGAAGGATTATCTCGGCATCATGACCAAATTCTTTAATATCGGTGCTTATGCATTTCACTATCTCCAGATTCTTTTCTCTGCAGTTATTGCCTGTCCACAAGTAAGCTACACCTAGCCACGTTTTCTTTCCACCTACTGTGCCCGAAACCCACATGTGCTCTGAACACGTTTGTTTCACTCTCTCCCATTTTGTTCTGCTATGAATTAGCATTCCAACCCCCCCACCTCTCCTTTCTGATGTGATCCTGTTACATCCTTCCCAAACGTAATTTTCAATGTGTGGTGGCTCTTCCAAGTCTCTAAGGTGTGTTTCTGTAACCGCATAAACACCTATCTGTTCCTTGTTTAACTGTCCCTCAATCTCTAACCATTTTGCCTTTTTTCTGCCACCCTGCATGTTAATGTAACTAATTGCAACACGCGCCTTCTCCCTTCTTTTACCTTTTCTCTGTTTTTTCGCTATACTACCTGTCAAAGAGTCCCCCTGGTTGTTTTCCTCATTACAAGCTACCATGGGCACCGAAGGGCCCGCGTGCCCCCCAAAAAAGCTACTGCGCGTCCTGCAAGACGCCAACCCACCTCATGGCCAAGCCTCCTATCGAAGTGTATTCCGTCTCTTCGAAAACCACCCCACCTGTGCACCTCTCTGTTTATTTCCACTACCTCGATGCCTTTCTCTCTACTCATCTGCCATATCTCTTTGCGTCGACAACCGCTCTTTGCAGGTTGCCGTCACGCACCGGTACCTCCGGTATTGTGCATACCACTATCTGCACCTGAGGGGAAATGGCGCGCATGTCATCGACCCCTTTCGCCAATGTGGTCGCTAGTTCGGCTGATTCGTTACTCAAGACGTCGTTTAGACCTCCCGCGATTATCACGAGGTTACGTCCATTAGACTTAGCTGCGAGTTTTGCGTTAGCTTGTCTCATCACTGATCCCAGCCTATGGCCCGGGAACTTTCCTATTAAAACTCGTTTGTCGCCTCTCACCCTTTCCTTGACTGCTTCTGCGCATGTAGCTAAATTCGAGTCCCCGGCGATTATCACGTGATCCGACTTTTCTGGTGGACTCTCCCGCACCTGGCCACTGCACCTGTTACTAGCGCGTGCTACTGCTGTTGTTTTGTCCCCTCCCGTTCCCATGACTACTTCGCGGAAGGTGGGTCCTGTGTCCCTTGCACCTGTCTTTTCCAAACCTGTTTCCCCCTTCGCGCCTACCACTGTGGGGGTCGATGCCCCATTTTTCCCGCTGTCGCCTGCTTCCCTGTTCCCCGTGGCTACATTTGCTGGCATGGCTACCTTGCCAATCCCTCCTCGGCTGACTTAAGCCTTTCCGCCATAGCCATCGTTTTTTCCCGCTCTGTCGCTACCGCTTTCTCCAGCTCGGAGATTCTCACCTTGAGCTCATTCTGGGCGGCCATCATTATTTCCATCTTCGCCTCTAACTCGCATTGCTTACACTTGTCGTCAGCTCTCTCTGTCGTCTCATCCTCACAAACCTCTATTTTCCGCCCCATTCCGCATCCTGAACACTTTACGGTCTTTTTGACCATGGCTATAGAGCATTCACGCGGCAGATTAGATACACTTAAAGCCAAATGATATCACAAAACTCCGCAAGTATGTTACACTTCAAAGCACCTGTGCACCTTTCAGCCACGTGGTGGCCAAAAAAACAAATATTAAAAAAAATACACCCGAAGCGACTGTCACACCACTTTGTACCAACAGCACAAAGTTGTAAGCTCTATTAAGCTGTAATCTAGTGGCTTAACTAAAGAAACAAGCTCGAATCATGCAAAAAAAAAGCACTTATCTGACGCTGTCATTCCGGAGCCCACGAAAAACACGTCCGTCCTCTAGCAGCACCACTAGCAGCACCACTGATCGGGACACTTCAGGCAGCGCCATCTCTGGCAGAAAAAGAGAAACTGAGGTGTTAGCACATGGCCTCCGAGATAACGGGCGCGCGGCGGAACCCGCCGCGCGTCCGCCATCTCGGAGGCCATGGTTAGCAGCGTGCGTTTTCCCTTCTCTCCAACGCGTTGCCGCTCGCTTCTGTGCACGTGCAGAGCTCTCGCGGCGTCTCACAATGTACCGCTTGTAGTGCGGCTTCAAGATGATCTACAAGCTTGGCTGGCACCTCCGAAAAGCGAACTTGATAAAATGAGAAAGGCTCGTCAATCACGTTAACGGTGAAGAGCGCACGATCGACGACAACGACGCCCGACTCAAAGCGAAATGCATTTCCCAAGTCTCGATTACACACGCATACCTCGAGGTAAGTCTCATTCTCTCATGGTAAAGATGCGTAATGGTCCATATGCACTCCGAAATGAAGCCGTACACGCTATCGAAGTTCTGCGGTGTGGACTACGAATCATATGATTGTTGTTTTGATATGACATGCTTACAGTAGCAGCCGTGTACTTTCGTGAACAAACGTTTGCGGCGTGCGAAAAAAAAGGTTATACGGCCATGGCACTGCTTCCTGAGAAGGTTAGAGTCAAGTCCTCCGTGCCGCTAGAGAATCACCCGCCGATTAAGACGCGAGGCAGCTAGCTGAGCTTTAACCACTGTGAAGCAAGATGAACTGCACGCCTCGTTTTTTCGACTCACGCGTCATGCTTGCAGTCTATTTCTATGATATCGACTTGACAGGCGTATAAAACCTGCTGCGCGAACGGGGCTAGAGAATCGCACAAAATCAGAAGGTGATTACTTCAAGGTTGTAATTGCAAAACATGTATTAAGTGCCAGTTATACTTCGCGGCTTAAATATATATCACAATAATAAAGTGACAAAAACAAAGCAAACCTGCAGAACGATGTCAAAGCTTGCTAAAAATGCTCAGACGTCCGTTCCGGCGTGATAAAGCAGCCCTCCCGACGCGTGAATTGAAGGCGCCGAACTTCTGACAATGTGCCGAGTTCAGTTGAATTCAACCAACCGCGCAACGCTAACGGTATAACGCGAGTGTGAACGTTCAACAACGACTGGTAGGTCTCACGAACACGGGAAATCAAAACACAAAGTTGTTTCACCTACAGTCGTAATTGGACTTTCACAATGCGAGAAGACAGCGAGTAATCATGACTGAGTCGCTGCGTGCATGCGCCACGTTACTTACCGATTCAGGTAGTCGAAACTAACGCGATGAACACAGACAGCCAAATAGAAGGCGAGACAGCGCTGTCAGCTATCCACGCTTGCCGCCTTTATTTCTCGTGCGACACGACCGGGAACCAATACAGTTTCACACGTGAATCGCGTGCCTTGGTGTTCTCTGCACTGTTGTGGCAGCCCACGACACAGCAATACTTCCGACCTCACGTCCACTTCCGTGGGGTCGCTTCTGCCATCGCGGAAATGCGCAGCTTCGCACAGCAAGCCTCTCGGTTCAACGTGCCGAGCTGACGGCCCCCCAGTTACCCGCACCGATAGAAGAACGAGTGCGCACGTGCGCTACCGCTACCGTGAAAGGAGCTGAGTCGGCCGCGGTGGCTAGAGTGAGCCGCCTACATCTGGTCGCTTTCCTGGTCGCCTCCATAACTTCTAATATACCAAAAGTGGCACAGCAGGGGATCAATGTGTGACGAACACGATTCACTGGTCATGACATGAATAGACAGATTTAGTTGGGCGTCCGCAGCAGCTCTGTGGACGCAGCCTACCAGCCATTTCCTATGGCAGGCTGCGTCCGTAAAGCAGTCGCGGACGCTCAACTAAATCTGTCCAATAACGCAAGACGCCTGTCACGTACGTGAAACCCTTTCCCTCAGTGTGACAGTTCACATACCCGCATACCAGAGTTCATCTTATGTGGGTATGTGCCACAGGTGATTCACAGTCTCAATCAACACCGTAACCGCGAACATACGCATTGAAACGCAAGGCAAGTGAGGGAGCTGAAGGTCGAACTCCACTGGAAGACGCTCGACTGCCATCCGCTCGTCCACTTGCATGGTCCGCCAGAATAACGCAGTGTGTTGTCTTCATTTCTTATGAGGCTGGGCGATGGCTTCATGCTGACAGAGTATGACGTCAGATTGGTAGATAGCCGCTTTGCGACACGCAAAGAAGCCGCTGCTAAGTGGCCTGGCGGCATACGGCTATACTACAGCAATGCGGACGTCGACCGCTATAACGCACGTTGCCTCGACGCTGCGGACAAGCTCGCCTCAGAGGACCCGGACCAACAACGACGTCTCGTCGCCAGGGCCAAAGAGGCAGCGAAGGCCGGAGGGTTCCTGGAATGAGGAGGCCTCCCACCTAGGGTATAAGCGGGACTAGCACCGCGATACCGTTTCGTGCAACAAACGTTTATTCCTCCTCCTCACTCGCTGCCGCTCCTTGGATAAAGGGCTTCATCACGATTCGTAATGTTTTGGTTCGGCTTTCTGCTATTCCGGGATTCGTGACTAGCTTGTACAGGAGTTTCGTCATGTAAACGAACCGCTGATTGCAGAGAGCTTGATGTGAAGAAAGCTTCAAGGCCCTCGCCCAGTAATAACAAATAATATTGGTTAGCATACTTTCCCCCTCCCCTCAGTGCCGGTGCGATGCGTTCCGTGAAGCTGAGAACGCGGCAAAATGTCTCCCTTCCTCCGGTGCGAGTGCCCTGCCGTCTTGGTCAGAACGCAAAGGAAAGCAAGAGAGGTGGTGTCACTTGACGTCAGTACTCAATACGTTCTTGTCCACAATGTGCTTGAAGATTTCTCTGGCTCGGACTGGAGGCTATTGCCCACAGATCACCGCATATATTCAAATCAAGTCCTCCAAGCGGCTGATCGTGATCGTAAAGTGCATGTCTGATCTTAAAGGGCCCCTAAACAACCAACAGACGCTCGCGTGCTCCTCTCCCTGCCTTTGCTCTATCGACAACAGCCGCCGTGACATCACATGTACGATTAGGTGACGTCGCGAGCAGGAGACGCTGTCAGTGGGCGACAAGAGCGTGTTTTCTGCTAGCAGATGCGCGCGCTTCTTGCGTTTCCAACTCGGACGCTGAGGAAGGGCACTCGGAGAGGTGGATAGACGCATGGATAGACGAGCTACGACCCCTCGCTCCGCGCTGCGGAGCGAAGGGTCGCAGGTTCGACTACCAGCACGGGAACTTTTTCTTCTAGATTTTTTTCTTTGTTATCTGTTAATGTATATTTTACAGAGCCATATGCGTGACGGAAATACGTCAGTGGAGCCGTGAAAACACTTTCGTGTTAATATGAACACGTCGTAAATCCGCGAACAGTTGCCTAGTCAACAATTATACCTACTCAACAGAAAACCCCTAGCAGGGATGTACCACAGAAATAGCAGGTATGTACTGCCAGAAGTGGGGCAAGCCCCACTACTGACCACTGGTCCACCTAAAATGAAGGGATCACACGGGCGCCAAAAGCCAACGCATGTGGCCCACATCTTGGGCAAAGCCATAGAGTCCCGGCACGGTCTCCTGATCTTGGGACCGATGCTCTTCTGTATGTTCTCCACGATGTAACCGTGCTATGCAAAATAAACGTTTGATTTGATTTTAAATTAGAAAAAAAAAACCATTATTCACCACTGGTCAACTAAAATGTCGAGGAATGGAGAATACAACAACAAAATGCATGCTCCTCAAATGGCTGGTCAAGATCGCGCACGGAACTCCAAGCGCATGCGGCGTGCCAGACAAGACGACCCATGTCGCGGCAAAAAGACGCATCCTGCTCAAATAAAAAACTTCAAAGGAGCGTACGCAAAACTCAAAAGGGATTCTCTGTACCTTTTTTGTATCTTTGATGTAAATTCTGTGCATTTCTTTACCTTTAATCAGAATTCTGGGTCACAAAGTGCCGCGTGCTACACAGTTTCGCTCGTCATCCACGACGGTGTCCGCCATTTTGTCTGTGGTGTCCACCCCCTTCCTCCGTGTAGCTTCCAGCGTGCTTGTCGGGACGAAAGTAGAGATATAGGGCATAGAGTGCGCGAAAAAATTTCTAACTCCGCTCGTACTTGAAGAATCCGAAAAATTTTTTGCAGCAATTTGTTCGCGAGGCAATAGACTCGATTACTTCGAAAATTGTTGCAGGGCCGCTTTAAAGAACCACAGGTAATGAAAATTAATTCGGAGTTCTCCCGAGCACGGCGTGCCTCGTAACCCTATCGTGGTTTTAGCACGCAATATAATTACATACACGCACGTAGAGCACGCTTAATCTCCGAGTATTTGCCACATGCACGAACATTTATCGTAAGCAACAGCTCTTGCTATGGGTATGTTTATTATTTTCCATGTTAGCTTTAACTGGATGTGGTACTGCAGCAGCCCCTTTGTCGTTTGAGCTTAATGTAATGTGAGGTTTCTCTACCCGTTATAGCACATGCGTTTAATTTATCTACGTGCCGAGAGGAATCACGGGCTTAACATATGCTTAAACATGAATAACACAAATAGGAATCGTAATACGGCAGGTGATGATAGCAATAAAACAAAACGGTTATGTTAGAGAAAGTGCGGCCTGCATGGTGTGCAGCAGGACATAGGGCTGACGCGCTGGAGTTTTGAGTACTGTGGCGGAGCCTGGTGGCGTGCGCCGAAGTTGCTTGGGTAGTCAAAAATGGACGCCGACCGGCGAGTTACGCAGTTCTCAGTTGCTTTAAGCGTTTTACTTAATTTTGGGCCTAGTTTTCAGGCTCAAAAAGTGCTTAAAACGTACGCAGGAACTTGTCCGCTATGCCTGCAGAGTCTGACATGTTTGACGAGCGATCCCTGCTTCAACAAACCGTGCCGAAAGCAGGTGGTCTGGGCGACGGCTCTGAGCAGCGCGCTGTCCCGAAGCGCGGTCGCCGCCGTTATTGTTGCGTGGTTAATTGCCTCGAACATGGGGGTAAGGATCCTAATGTGCGGTTTTACTGGTTCCGCTGAAATCCGTACGAAGTGGAGCGACGGAACCGCTGGATACGTGCCGTCCGACGCGTGAAGTGAGTGCGCGAGCAAAACGTGGTTCGCAACGTAACGTGCTGATTACTTTTCGTACGCGCGTGCACACGTTTATATATGTATATATTCCCTGTGTGCAGTCCAGACGGCACGCCGTGGCTGCCGACGGCGATCACGAGGATATGCAGCCGGCATTTCGTGCGAAACGAGAAAAACGATGCCATGAGTCACCCTGCGCATGTGCCTACGATTTTTCCGGCAGCTTACAGCCGGCCGCTGAAGTGGCCGGCTGTACACATTGCGCGCCGTCGCTTCTCGACCGCCACCACACGCTGACAGAATTTGACGAATTCCCTAGAAGCAAATGTTGAAAATTACGACCGTGCATGGGGGAAAAAGTGTGTTTGCGACTGAATGCGGCAGAAAACGGCACACGACGCGAATGCGCTCATTCGGGCCGCCGACGGCTAGCCTTCGTCACTGCACCTTTCCTGATTCCGTTTCGTCGTGTAATGCAAATCATGTCGGCTTTCTTAACAGCAATCTTTTCGTTTATGCACTGTCCTTAATCGCGCGAGCATGCCTCGTAAAACTTAACTCGAATTCAACGTCGTATGAGATTCGCTGCACTTGCGAGTTGCAGCGCGCCGAAATGGCTCCTTCAATCTCCTGCACGTCGTAAACATACTTGACGTTGACGAGCTTCTTGCGTTTACGCAGACTGCTTGGCCTGAAGAACTCAGCCATGCCAGAAACTGGCCGAGATCCAAAGCGCAGCACAACCGACAGCGGCGGCTCCATCGCGCATCTGAGCTTAGTGCTGCATGCGGCCGCCAGTCTGACTACTCGAAACCAAAGAACTTGTCGTAGGGGGCGCTTTTTAGCACCGTTTTCGCTAGCAGACAAGGTATTAGGCCAGCAGACAAGGTATTAGGCCAGCATGAAACAAGGAAGGTTTTTTTTTTCTTCGAGCATGGTGGCAGACATGTCACCGCCCCGTTATAAAGGGGACGCTCATAGCATCCATCCATCCATCCATCCTTCGCAGCGCCGCCTGGGCAGCCAGTCAGGCCTATAGCATGCTTCCAGCGAATTTAGTTCTCATTGACGCTTCAGGAGGAAATAGCGGTCGTGTGAATTGCATTATTTAGTAGCTGCTGTTTCCATTTTTTCTCTCTTTCTCTCTCTCGGTAATTTAACATATTTTATTTATGTATTTCTTTTTATTAATATAATAATAAGCACCATTGTAGTTCTCATTGAAGGTTAAAAAATTTTTTCTTGGCCAATCCCCCGCAGTGGGTATGTGCCATAGGCCTAAAAATACAAACAAACAAACAAACAAACAAACAGACAGACAAAAACAAACAAACAAACAAACAAAAACAAAAACAAAACAAACAAAACAAACTAGCAATACGCTGCACACATGCAGTTAGGATTGCGCTAGGGTGCTCACAATATGCATCTTTGCGAGGCCTGTCTTAGGTACCGAAGTTTTTCACCCATTTTAACAAAGGGGTAAGCGTAATGTAGTCTAATTGCTCATCCTTAAAAACGACTCTCAGAATTCGCAGGTATAGTTTATGTCGATGCATCACTGGAGTTGGTCCCACGACTGAGCTTCTCAACCAATCGGGTTACCTGAAAGAAATAAGAACGCGGTACATGGTCAAAACTCTGGCTGTCTCTAAACCACTATTTTATCGTAACTCGTCGGCAGCAGCAAACGACAAAGCTATTAAAGGAACACTGAAACGGTTTCGATGATTTCGTACAAACGCATCGAGCCGGTAGAGCAAGTCCTAAGGACCATTTGCGGATCAATTTAAGCTCTCTGCGTCAAGTGCGTTATTTATTACAAGACTTTAAACATGCGAATCACTACAGGTCGCGACGGCTCAGCCGAGCGAGTTTTCAATCTCTACTTTCGTTAAACCTAACATCGCTACATTATACGTAGCACCGGCGACCGATCTGATTGTATATGCCGAGTCTACATCACTGAGCCTCCGGTGAACAGCGAGCGTCGTATGCCCGTGTCAGAACGTGCCCCATGTTGACACGAGGTGCGCGATCGTGTTTATCTCGACGTTTCCTCGGAAGCCGTGAATTGCCCTAGCTGAGTTGTGTGTCGCAAATTTAGTGATTGCCGACTTGTAAAGCTGCGACATCGAGTAATGCTTGTAAGGCAACTGGCGAGCGGAGTCGCCTCAGATTGTCGGCGCAATGAGCGTTGGGTTCTCGCTATCATATCAAAGCCAGAATTCACGCGCCTGCGTCTGTAACTTCACCTCGGCAGACAGAAACACATTGCCCGACTTTACTTTTATCGGTGATCGTTGTCAAATACTTTCATACCTTTATTGCGTTATATGGACACTCTAGGGCGGGTTCTTGCCGTCGGCGTCGCCGTGCCGTTCTGTACATATACGGGGTGTCCCTGCTATCACGCAGCGCGATTAAAAAAAAAAGAGCAACGTCGTTACGCGAAGCACGCCTAGTGCATATCGTTCCCAGTATACTGTAGTAGCCACTAATAATTTTTCTGTTAATGATGAGATTTAGTTAATTAGTCCTAGTGATGTTTCTAACTCGACAAATACTTACCCAATCTATAAAATGTCAGTGAGGTATGTGTAGGCATGTTCAAATAACATCTAACTGCGCTACTTTCACCAACGTACTAAATGCGTGCTCGCTTTTGTTGGCTAATAAAGAAAATTCGCGAAATCTGAAAATTGACACGTGACTAGACTGCAGTGCACATCAGGTAGCATATTATATATATATATATATATATATATATATATATATATATATATATATATATATATATATATATATATATACGAACCTGTCCTGTACAACTCACCAAAAGATCTGCTTCTGCGCAGTCCCTGCGCATTAAGGCAGTGGATCAGTCTCTGTAATTGTCTCCTGATGAGTAATAGTTAATGCGACAAATTCTTCATTGGGTGGAGTATCTGCAAATGTAGTATAACACAGGGTGTGGCGACGTCACTTGTTTGTCACTGACTCTAGAACATCTAATTTTTGTATCTACAAAAGGTCTTTAGACATTCCTCTAGGAAGCGTATAGGTTGTTATAGGTTAATACCTGTATCAGTCTCTGTGATTGTCTCCTGATTAGTAATATTCAATACGACAAATTCTTCATTGGGTGGAGTATCTGCAAATGTGGTATAACACAGGGTGAGGCGACGTCAGTTATTTGTTATTGACTCTAGAACATCTCATTTTTGCATCTACAAGAGGTCTTTAGACGTTCCCCTAGGAAGCTTATAGGTTGTTATAGGTTAATACCTGTATCAGTCTCTGTTGTCTCCTGATCAGTGACGTTTAATACGCCAACTTCATTGGATGTAGTACCTGCAAATGTAGTATAAACACATGGTGTAGCGACGTCCCTACAACTGCAACAATTTTCCATGCTGACAGGCGGCATACCACCAATGAATTCGGACAACCAGTATTTTTCTGTACAGAAGCATGCTTACTTTTATTTGTCATTGACTCTAGAACATCTCATTTTTGCTCCTACAAAAGGACTTTAGATGTTCCTCTAGGGAACTTATAGATTGTTATAGGTTAATACATCTGGACACAATAATCGGTTGGGAACGGACGCACACGGTGGCATATTCGTGCCCTTCTGGAGCCAAAAGGTATGTTGATGATATACTCCATTAGCATGAATTAGGTCACTTCGAAAGAAAGTAGTTCGTAAAACAGATCTCCTCAAAGTCACTAGTTCATAAGATAAGCAGTAAATACGTTGGTCAATATTCGTGACTGGCAATTGTCTCTCAAGTCGTGGAGTCTACAACACCGTTGCTATGAAGTTCGTTCAACAGTTCATGCCAAGTTAACTTTTTTCAACATTCTGATACAGTTATTGTAGAAGCGGACAGTGTATTCCCGCGAAGCATTTAGACAAAGATTGCGACAACCACACATACACACGATTACATCGGTCGAAAGAACATGCCTCTGTATCCACCGAAAATTTTGCGCTCCTCCTGTGTTCGGTGGATACACATACACGAAAGAAACTGCCGCTTGCTCGAATGCGAAACGGTCAAGCGACCACCAGCATTGGATCACTTACTGGTCAATGTGGTGGTGTCTTGTGCTGTTGAGAAAGTTAGCAGAGTAGAGGCGCCGCCTGCAACGGAAGTCAAGTTTCGAGCCTTTAAATCACTTGGAATAATATTCCGTTCAAAACGAACATTCGCAGTCGGTGTCATGCGTGGTCTCCTCAAATTTCCGCTTCGAAGAGAGAGAGGAATTGCCAAACGGTAGCAATGGTTGTTTAATATGTTTGCTACGCTGTATGCATCTAGCTTTAAGCACCACGGTAAATTCGCAAAGCTTTTAGCTCGTACGTGCATTTTACCATTGGCCAAATGCATTCTCTAATATGTTCTCTGACAGTATTGGCCCGAAGTTTTCTCTTACAAACGCTTATGTTTGCTCGGACAAGTTGCCGGGCTAGTTGGTTAGGACTCATCATTTATACCGAGCAGCGCTACACGACAGGTACCACGAATAGGAACACATATACGCAACGCTTACTTTCGACTAAACCGTTAATTGAAAATCTGGAAGAAGGACAAATACGACAAGGACACCATAAGAATAGAGGGCACGCCACAGCGCTGTGATGCGTCCTTCATGTTTCTAGTGTACTTCTCGTATTTCCGCTCTGTTCAAGATGCTCAAACACACTTACCAATTATACTCGGCGACAACTTTCCTTGACAGCACTGTGGAAGCTACAGAACCGAAGCAGATGCCTGCTACCGCGCCAGAAAGTAGTACTTAGGTTACTGATAATGTTATAATTTGCTTTGCTGAAATAAATACTGCTTTATTTATTATGAGATTCAAACAGTTTCGGGAACTCATAGTCAGAATAAAGTGATTGTTCACTTTGCAAGAATGCGTTCCTTTTCTTTCAATTTCTTTGACAACACCACCTTTTCATCACGCCCTTTTTCCAAGGTAAACATGGCGTCTCTGACGTAGTGGGTCAGTGTGCGGCCGCAAACGCGCTATTTAGCTCCCCAAGAATAATATACTCGTAATATGGCACTAAAATCTACAGTGAACAATCGCAATGTTTCTTCTATCCACATTTTTTTGTGTATATAATTTTCTAAACGAGTTAACGATGCGAGCGAGCAAAACCGAAATCAGCCGCAAGCTGCCGTACCACTTGCGGACCTTGCGGAGCAACACGAATGTGCACAAGACCCGTCTCCGTAGCCTTCGCTCCACTGTCAAGATAAGTTGTCGCCAGCTATCGATTCTTCTCTCTCTCTATCTCTCTCCCTTTCCCTTTACTGGTCGAGTCCGAAATTAATTGAGCTTCGGAATGGTTGCGAAAAATGAAAATGAAGCGATGGCCTACTTCTCAGAACGGCCTGCCTGCGGTTCCAGGCTTTCCGGGTCTAAATGTGAGAAGTAAATAGTTCTTGGAATGCGGCATCAGGGGTTCTCGGCCGCCAATTTCGCCATAAGCTTTCATGGACAAAACCCTGCTCATTAAACAATGACGAGGCAGGACTGAATCAGCAAATGTATGAGGCAAACTTGGAGCCTCCTTAGACAAACAGGGGGAGGGGGAGTCGCCCCCCCCCACCACTGCACATGCCTATGCCCATATTATGCAGTAAAAAGGGATACACACAGAGACGCACTGCAAAAGATTGCAAGTATGTCTAAAATGCGGGAAAAAGTGTAAAATCACCGGCGCTGCTACAGCGTTCAAATGCACAATGTAGAGATCGCATGCGCTGTCATGTACATGTATAGAATGTGGATTTCCGAAGGAGGCATTGGGGCTGTAAAGAACGTGCGTATGCATTCAGTACGATCAAATCATTGCACACAGAACACGATGGCAGTTCGGACTTTTTCATGTTAGATGGAAGAGGAAAATAACGTTCACTCCTGACACTGCCCGCCTCCGAAAGATGGATTCCTCCTTTATAGTCTTGAGCACGGGTTTCAGAAGATATTGAAGCATGAGTTCGAAGCATAGGTCGTGGGTTGCAGGTTGCAGGCATAGTCAGGGGGGACAGCGGAGGCGCCCTTCCCTCCCCTAATGCCTAGTCTTTACACTGCGTTTTGATTGTGAGGGCCTGAGTGGGAGTGAGTCCGGAAGAGCGGCGGGGTGGGGGGGCTGCTTAAGAACATTCCCCCTACTCCAACCCGAATGGAGTTGCACGCCTATAGTTGCAGTAGGGTTTAAAACTACACGGATTCTTGGCTCTTATGTTATATAGCTTCCAGATAAACGCGTTGTTTTAGTCCTGTAACAGGAACTACGCCAAGGAGTTTTAGAATAACCTCATTGAACTGAGCCGACATGCGGCAGCGACGTGTGTGTACATGAGTGAATTACGCGGTCAAGCCGGAAATTGGGACAGGACAATTTATTACGCGAGTGATCGCGCACGACTCCAAATTAAAGGAGGCTGATCAAGATGATCGATGGCCACCACATAGCGAGAGAAAACAAATAACGTTAATGTGTTTGTTATTCTGATTTGGTTCGCGCTTTTGAGTGTACGGATTAAGATTGTAGGCGACGTCCCCTTCCGCACTTATAAGGGGTCCGCACGACACGCGGGTGAGCCGCGTGTCGTGAGGGAGGGAACTCAGTTTTTCAATTATACCAGTTGAGAAACTGCGTTCCGAAACTTGGACATGCGCATGGCCGATTCTGCGGGGGCCTGGAGATTGTCGCACCATCTGGGAGCAGCGACAAAAAACACTACAGTGCCGCGGCGCCGTCTCTTGCGTGCGTTTCTCTCAAGCTGCTCAACGCCGCACTCAGCGCTGGCGTCGTCGCGAGCGCTTATTAGTTTGTTTTTTGGTCAACAGATGACGCCACAATCAGCGTTTCGAACCCGCGACCTTCGGGTCAGCAGCCGAGCACAGTAACCATAGGCGTGCGTGCAGGGAGGGGCACAGCCCCCCTCCGCCTAATCATTTAAGGACGGTGCCGAATCTGCCCCATACCGCTTTACTCATTCGCACCTATCCCGTCACTGTTTGAAGTGCAGGGTTATGACTACGCAGGTTTTATTGCGATAGCAGCAATATGAACAGTCTCGACGGGTTTTGCCGTCACCGTCGCCGTCATGTCCCGTACGAAGTGCAAATTGATAAAATCCCCCCGCGCATCGTATGTTCTATCGCTGGTAAAAGCGCGCGAGCGGGGGCGACGAACGCGGCCGAAGCAGAGATCAAAAGAATTGGCCCGATTCCGTCGCTTGGAGGGTGCATGCGATGACATCACCTCGCTCGGGAGGCCTGCCGTCGAAGTAGACAGGAAACACCCCGCCCGTCTTTAACGAGCATGAAAATACGCGAGGGGACGGGGGTGTCGCGCGAGCAGCAACTTTGAACTTTTAATCGGTGACACTTCGCCCTCCTTAATGGAGAATTGAGCATTTTGAGTGCTTGAACATCTGAATGGAGTACTTGAACATCTTGAAAACAGCGCAAGAATGACACGAACAAAAGAAGGTAGAAGCGCACACCACAGCGCTGACCGCTATCTTCTTTCCCATCTCCTTCTACCTTCTTCTGTCCATGTTGTTCTTGCGCTGTTTTCACGATGTTCCAGAACTATTGCCAACTATAGTTCCGATATCAGTTATACGATCCTGCGTACGCCTATGACAATAGTCACTGTGTCACCTAGGCGGACAAGAGAGCAAGGAAAGAACAGAGAGGGGACAGGAGATTTGATCCAACGCGCGGCGGGGACGTCCTAATACTTGTGGAAGGTGCAGCGAAGGAACTCACTGTCGGGGAGTGTGTAGCTCAGCCAGATGCCGACGGCGACCATGACCAGGATGGGCACCATGACGATGATGAGCGCCAGGACCGCGTGATGCGCGCTGCGCTCGGCTTCGTCGTCGTTCCTGCTGCGGCGCATGCGCGATAGGAAGTGACGCTCTTTCATATGAAAAACACGAACCGTTATCGGTGAACGCATTCACTTAATCCTGAAACGGTATTTCAGACATGTGCATCACTCATCATACCAACATCCAAGTTGGTATGATTTAGTCACTCTAGTATGATTAAAGTAGACAACCTTTATAAATGTCGCATCAGTGTCCTCTTTAAATCGGAAATCCGAAATGATATAAGTATAACCTCAGGAAATTAGTGGAACAAAGAAGCAAAGCAGAGGGCTATCCAGCGAGACATGGCGATTAATGGATGGTACCGACACGTCGACTTAGCCTTGGAAAAGAACACCTGCACATTATTCTCTTCCGTCTCTCCTTAATATCTATGCTCTTAATGATTTTGATTTGTTCTGCTATTCTCGCGAAGAACTTCATAATAAGTATTTAAATGAAAGGGCTTAACTGTACTTATACGTACATATTCTTGATTCGTGCATTCTTTGGTGATTCTTGTGTTTCAATTGTGTAAGTTCTACTACATGCCTCCCTGCTAAACTTCAGGTATGTAGGCTCGTCAACCTGCCCTGAGCGGCTTTTATCTGCAACCCCTCCATCTGTGTTGTAAGATGGGAGAATAAAATTGAAAAAAATTCAAATTCAAATTAATGACAACGGGGCTGTCACTCGTGCTGAGAATTGGCAACGTTCGGCATAAAGCCAGACCGATAGCAGCAGCCATTGTGGTTTGTTATGGAGTCGTCATTTCTCGGGATAGTCATTTTCTTGGTTTTTTCTTGCAGTAAATGACGCCATAGCGCTGGACGTACCCTAACTCCATATATATTTCCTGCGCACCGGGTGCGCTCAATTTCGATATGATCCTTAATTGTTATTTTGAATATCTCGAATTACGCGCAACTTTCGTGATTTCTGAAAAATTGTTGCATGCCATAAATTGGCACGCGCTACAACTTTCTAATATAAACGACTACGATCAAAACACCAATGAAAAGTTAATTAAGGAATGTTTAGTTAATTAACCGCCTGTGCGAAAACAGGAGCGTGACTGGCATAGAATGTTTAGTAAAAATATGCATTCTCTCTCTCTCAATATATATATATATATATATATATATATATATATATATATATATATATATATATATATATATATATATATATATATATATATATATATATATATATATATATATATATATATATATATATATATATATATATATATATAAACTAACGCCATCTACACACAAACAAGCAACACGCGTACACACGAGTCCTCAGCGCTCAGTGCACTGCGAAATTCTCATTAAGTGAAGTGTACTGAGTGATGTGCTTATCAATTTACGGATTATTGTGTAATTATCTTTCAAATTTCTAATAAGCTACAAACTTTTGTTTGCTATAAAAGGCAAAGCCAGGAATGGTCACGCTTACCTCCCTGAATTCATGCCTAAAAACAAGAAGGACGCCAATAAATGCGAAGATTTTAAACGACCAAGCACTGTGAAACATTGCCAAAAGCTTCCTTCTGGTATTGACATGCGATTGAAGACGCAAAGTGCGCGAGATACACTTGTCTTCCATGTTTTCGCGCTATAAAATATGAAATTTGCCAAAGAAATGTACTAAACATATTGGCAATGAGTACTAGCTTTTACTGGTGAAGGGGACACATTTGCGATATATATATATATATATATATACGTATATATATATATATATATATATATATATATATATATATATATATATATATATATATATATATATATATATATATATATATATATATTGGAGGAACTTAAAGTACATTAGTAACATGATGCCAGTTTTGTGAAATTAACCCTTGTTGCTATATTTGACACAACTTTCTGCTGCTGTTATAGTAGCACAAGAATAAAACGCACTCCAGTTATGAGGAGCTTTCGCAGTCCGCCCAGGGCAGCAACAACCGTAGAAAGTCCCTTAAAATATGAACTTCTACATTTTAAGCTTGACCATGACCTGTCCATTTTTAGCTAACCATTTTTAAATTGATCATGGGACAATGATATTTCCGTCAACTCCATCTGCAAATGGGGTCATAGGTAAAAAAAAAAAATGGAGCTCACTCAGACTCACGCAAGAAATATATTTTGCTCTGGGGACTCATTCGGACTGAGACTCACCAAAAGTTTCCTCAAGCGGACTCATTTGGACTCAGGCTCACTAAACTTTTGTCTCAACCGGACTCACTCGGACTCAAATTTACCAATTTATTACTCAGTCGGACTCACTCAGACTCACGGATTGACCTGAGTCTGAGTGAGCCTGATTCAGTCGACTCATGAGTCCGTTAGGGTGAAATTAGCTTTTTTATGCATCGTGTCAATTGGGAGCAAATTACATTTATATCGTGGTTTGCCACATACATGCGAACATGGTTGCAGTGACAGTAAATGACGCCAGAAACAGTGACGAACAGCGCTTATTTGATGTCAATTTCCTGCAATAAATCATTTCAGGAAACTGAAACTGAAGTTATTTGATTCGGCACTTAACTCAAACCGAACAGTCGAGAAAGCCTTGTAAACCGAATTAAGCATCGTATATCGTAGCGTGGGTGTGGACCAGGCAAGTGATAAGGTGCCGTATATATGTTATAGCAATGTCATATTAAAATGAATGACCGTGGCATGTGAAAGTTACTGTCGTGGTAAGTTTAGTAGCCTTGCTTCACCAGCTGTTTAAAAACACACATATTCTATGCGTATAACATGTGAAGTTATGGACGGAACCTTATTACCAGAAACAAGATTTGGTGACCACATTTCTCGCGTTGAGAAATGTCGTATGATAAAGCTTCCACATAAAGTGCAGATACCGAACTTTGCACAAGTTTAAAGAATTGATTCGCCCAAATTGCTCATCAACACAAACTAATTCAACGTCAGCAATAAATACTGACCTTGCATGGTCATCTTTGTCTATATGCAAGGATGTGATGTACACCAGTATGCTGCACGTGCGGTTATTCCTTATTGCCTGAGCGCAACTGGAGAATAGGAACTAAAGTGCTTCCATCTCTCAGATGAAATAAAGCTCACAAAGTGCAGTCATAGGCATACCCAGAGTGGGGGGGGGGGGGGTGGAGTTCAGTCTTCCCCTGAAGCTTTTTGCTGTTTGTGTGCGTATGTGTTCATGCGCGCATAGAACACACATAGACATATATGAGGAGGTTTGAACCTTACCGAAACAAAATCCTGGCTGTGCCCCTGCGCACAGTGTAAAAAGGCATTTGAGTAAGCTACAGCAAATAGCGCAGCGACAACTACCTACAAACTGTTGAAAATGTGCGGTCATAGCAGAGTTGTAGACGGCCAGTAAAAAATTATAAGAACCCTATGTCAAAACAGATTCTTTTCGGTATGTAAGAGCTTAGATGAAGCATATATTACAACACCTCGGTCAAAGAAAACGGCTGAAGGCTTTTCAAATGAAAATCTAAAGGAATATAAGATGGGCGAAAGATCAGCTTACGCTGCGGTGTCTCGATTCTTCTTCTTCTTCGTCTCCTCAGTTCTGCAATAGCTTGCTTGCTTCCCCCTTATTCCACCACTACGGCGTCTCTCATAATCATATCGTGGTTTTGGGACGTTAAACCCCAGATATTATTATTATTATTCCCCCTTATTCCACTGCTCTAACCCACTATGGAGGTTTGACCTAAAAGCCGGTAGCTCGTTGGGGCGGTGATTGCCGTTGGTCGATCGTTGGCTTACGGTCGGCTGTGGTTTGCTGTGGTTGTATATGGTTGCGTATTTGGTTGAATGAAGCGACGGTGAATCACAACATTTTTTGTTACATCATTCAAGATTGTTGCCTTTTACGATTGAACGAGTGTCAGTGCACAGTAGGGAACGCCGTACCTGTGTAAACACAAGATCCCTTGCTTTTACACGGGTATGGCAATCTAGATTGTATATTTTGAAGGCAATGTCTGCTTAAGCCGCTTCCGCCCACATTTAATAATGGGTTGGTTTGCCCGATACTTTCTTCTCTTAATAGACAGCAAGGACAGCAAAAAAAGAAGAAAAAATAACACGAGGAAGGGAACAAAGAGGACAGTAAAGTAAATACGAAACGTAAATAAATGATTAAATAAATAAGCAAATAGCAAATGAAACAAAAATTAAGAAAACACGTCGCGAAAGTCAATACTTCGAAAAACTAAAAAAAAGTTTAACATTCTTTTCATTCAATCTTTATTCAAGGATTCAGTTGTCTGGCAGTATTGCCGCAGAGACTGCCGACAATAAGTTTTCTCTACCATAAAGCCAGCGGGCCGCTGGGTTAGCGTCCGCAATGTCTCGCGCCAGCTTGCGCATCTTGTGGCCGCGCAACACATTCCTTTCGCGCACGGTCACGAGACAGTGGGTTGACCTGCGAGCCTTGAAGGAAGTGCGTTCGTCGAACGGACACCTTTTATGTGTGGAACGCTAAAGCGGACTCCTTGATATTGCACCTAGTTATCTGGGCACAAGTTCGCCAACAACAAACGAGTGTTTGTGTTTCCCCTCTTCAATACGCTACAATATTTCACTGTGAAACTTGTGGCGCACAGTAAAGACATGGACAAAGAGAGTGACGACTGGAAGTCACTTTTTTGTCCGTGTCTTTCTTGTGCGCCACAAGTTTCACCATGTATCACCAACAACAAGCCCATTCTTACGTCCTTTCAAATATTTCACTGAAATATTTCCGTGAAACACGTGCCTCACTTCCAATGAGCGATGTGTTTGTATCACGGGCATAAGACACTGTTCTAACTTTGCCGAAATCGGTTGAGCTGTTTACATTTAAACGAAACGTAGCAAGTAAGGGTCTTGAAATCTAGCTTCCCTTGCAGTGCGCATATTTGTAGGAAGAAGCCCACTTCGTACCCCGCAATGAAAGGGGTCGCTAGGCATAAATATACACAATAAAACAAAAGCGCTTAAGCCTATTTCGAAGATAATTAATGGTTTCACACTGCTAACAACTACAGAAGGATGTGCTGGGTGCGACGACATACGAGATCCGCCAACTTATAAAATTACGGGAATGCCGTCCTTATATTAAACGACATCATCCGATGTCTTTGTCTGGTGTGTTCTTCCGCGGTGGTCAGTTACGCTCAGGGACTTACAGAATGAACGAACAACCTACTCACGCAACATGCTGAACATTGACGATGACTGTAGTCTCTATTGGCGACTGAGGTAGCGTTCGGATTGAGCATATTTATAGTCTGCTTATGCGCATAGTGCGGAAGCTACGAGGGAAGCTCCTTTCCTGCCTTATTTCCATCTCCCCCGTCATGTATATGTGTACATTTAACTTTCAGTTAAATGTGCACATATGCAGTTGGAAGTAAGCATTCTTCTCCTCTGCCAGTCCCGTCCCATCTTTTTTTTTTTCTCTTAATCTTGCACGCACTGTAAAATACGTTCTAAATGCAAAGTAGCGTGCAGGTACGTATACATATGCGTCTACAGAATTCTCTATATTTTAATGAACAGCGCGCTCTCTCTCTCAGTCAAATGTGTAATGCCCTTTCGTCACTTGCATCCGTCGAAGCGATGCCACATAGGCAGCGTTTTAAATAATGGGTGCACGAAATGCTTTTAGCCTGTACATTGCTTAGTGAAAATAAGTTTGTCATAGCTGGGAATCGAACCCAGGTCGGGGTACTGAGATGCAGAACGCCGTAACCATGAAAACACCGCGGTTGTGGCTGCCACGCTGCCTCTGGGGACTGCGCCAGCGCGCCTCACTTTGACTACACTGTGTGAGGCATCTTTCCGAAAATCCATCGAATATGTTCCGAAACAAAACATTGTATATACGCGCAAAACTTAAAGCACGTGCTTTTTTTCTTACTTCATCCGGGACTATTGTCTCAAGCTTGTACATATGAAAGATTTGTATTATGGAGTCATCGTTATGGCTTTATACCAACTTTGATAGCCAGTGAAATAAATTTGCTCTGTGGGACGTCCAAACCAAGCCAAATGTATACGTATCGTTATAGGTCATACAGTACTCAATTCAGACGTCGCATTCCTAATATTCTAAGAGTCCGTTGCTAGGATACTGTATATTAGAACTACGCTCGGCTCGCACGTGAATTCTTGTCTTTCCAAGACGTGGCTTTTCTGCCTCATCGGGAAATAGGTGCACTTACAATGTGTTATAAATCCCAAATGTATAATGTTCCCAGGTCGTGTGGGCTGCGTACCGTGCGTACTTTCTGATATAACTTGAACTCGATCAAGGTGCCACTCGTGGCCGGCGGAGGACCCCACTGTGCAGTTCCACATACGTCCGCAGGCGAAGTACGTATTTGGCAGGGGCGTAGCCAGAAATTTTTTTCGGGGGGGGGGGGTTCAACCATACATTATGTATGTTCGTGCGTGTGTTTGTATGTGTGCGTGTATATATGCGCAAGCAAAATTGAAAAATTTCGGGGGGAGTTTGAACCCCCCCAACCCCCCCCTTGGCTACGCCCCTGGTATTTGGTCTTGCTGTCCATGACAGACTACGTAAGATGTTGCATCTTACATTGTCTGCAACATTAATTCTAGAAGGCACAGTGCCAAGGAACCTGACATGTCCGTGCAACGTACCTCAGGGTGTCGCCATGATGCTCTTTACCCATATGCAATATCCTCAATGGATGTTCTCAGCCCATTTCAGCGGTAGCATAGTAATGGTGTCCAAAAGACATCCTCAGTGGATGTTGATAAAGTCAACTCATAAATAAAAGGAGCAATGTTAAGTAACTACAGCTTATGACAGCCGCCATATATATCCTCCCCAAGGTATTCCAAACAAGGCAGAAGCTGAGGGGAAGATGGATTTTGGATTGGAAAAACTTTATTTACGTCCTGCAGGACGCGCTCAGCGCGTAGCGGGCGTCTCCCACGTAGGGACCGACAGAGAATACCTGGCGGCCGCTTCGTGGGCCTGCTGGACAGCCCATTGCTGGTCGGCGAGAAGCGAGCTTCTGAGGGACGTCTCCCACTTGTGTGAGGTAGAGCCGGGATGAGCGTTTCTACACTCCCAGAGCATGTGAGTGAGTGTCGCCGTGTGTCCGCACGAGGGGCACGTGTCGCTGGGGTACGCGTCGGGATAGAAAACATGAAGCTTGGCGAGGTTTGGATATGTGTGCGTTTGCAGTAAGCGTAGGGTTAGTGCCTGCGGCCTGTTAAGCTTCGGATGCGGGGGCGGAAAAATGCGGCGTCCAAGGTAAAAGTGTTTTGTGATGTCGTTATACGTAATGGGTGCGTCCCGGTTGGCTTCTAACTCGGCGAGATGAGGTTTCCCTGTGACGGCGCGGTCGGTAAGCGCGCGCGCTGCGTCGTGGGCGATCTCGTTGAGGTTGGACGGGGCGCCCGGCACCCGGCCGAGATGGGCAGGGAACCAGATGACGGTGTGATGCTTGAGAGTACTCGGATCCACGCTGCGGTGGATGCGTAACGCCTGATCGGAGACGACGCCACGTTCGAAGGCTTTCATGGCCGCTCTAGAGTCGCTGTAGATGACTTCTCGTTTGCTGTCGAGCACACTTAAGGCTATGGCTACTTGCTCAGCTACTTCGGGGTCTCGGGTGAGGATGGTGGCGGAGTTTAGGATCCGCTGCGTGGATGAAACCGCGACCGCGGCGAAGGCTCGGTTGTTGCGATAGGCAGCGGCGTCCACGAACGAGACGTTGTCCGCTTTCACGTCTATGCGCTTGAGAAGGGCGGTCGCCCGTGCAAGGCGCCTGCCTCTGTTGTAGTCGGGGTGTACATTTCGCGGAATGGGATTGATCGTGACGAGATCTCGGATTTCGCGGGGAACCGGCGTCCACTCTGGGGGGTCCCCGGCCGTCGAGGAGAAGCCAAGCTCGTGCAGAATATGGCGGCCCGCCTTGGTGGTCCTGAGTCGGAGCAACTGCGCCCGTTCCTGAGCCTCGGCGATCTCTTCAAGCGTGTTGTGCACGCCGAGCTCGAGGAGTTTCTCCGTGGAAGTGCTTATAGGGAGGCCGAGGGCTCTTTTAACGACCTTTCTAATAAGGGCGTTCAGTTTATCGCGCTCAGTACGTAGCCATTTGTGCATGGCAGCGACGTACGTGAAATGGCACAGAACAAACGCGTGTACGAGACGCATCAAGTTGTCTTCTTTCAGGCCGTGGTGCCGGTTGGCCACTCTACGTACAAGCCGTATGGCGTTATCAGTCCTAGTCTTGAGCTTCTGCACCGTTTGGGTATTGGTTCCGCGGGGGAAGATGGAAGCTTAAAGAAATGAAAAATCTTTGAACAAGAGGTCTCGCTGGAGCCAAGGTTTCAACAAGTGGTCTTGTCTTCGTCAAGGCACCAACTAGCCTTCTATTCTTTAAGGCATTCATGTTGAAAGTTCAAGGCAACAAAGAATACAAGACCTCTTGTCGAAATGTTGGTTCGAGCGACGCCCCGTCTTCAAGGATATTTCATCTCCCCAAGGTATGTATAGTAGTTTACTTGTTTTTCATAACTGGCTCCTCCCTGCGCACGCTCCACGCGTCTGAAGTAGTGAATACTTACGGCGTGTCCTCGGAAGCCCTTGATACCTTGAAAGTGAGTTTATGTTGATGTTGATGACGGTTGCTATCCTCATGACGACGACCTCGCAAACAGTCACGTGTACTTACTGTTTAGCGCCATGTATTCTCCATCGTATGTTCTCATCTTCGCATCGCACGGTCAAGTGAGCTATCTACGAGTCGCAATAGTCGGAAAGGGGTTTTCTTTTCATGTGGCACACGCGAATCCTTCGAAGGCGCCTCTATACGGATGGTCGACGGTTACGTGAGATCGCAACTATAAGGTTTACTCTGGTGAATAAAGAGTGCTTTTGGACAGAATAGTAGACAACGGACACGAGCGCACAATAGACACTTGACGAAGCTTCTGTCTGTCGTCTCATTTTGTGCCAATGGAAATCATCGTTTTTTGCCTTATTATAACTTCTACGTAAATCAGAGCTCTGTCGAAAATTTTCTGTTAGCACTAAATAGATAAAGTTGCAAAATGAAGCCCGACAAGCGCTGCGTGAACTCTTTATCCTCGCAATGCTACTTTTAAGCTGCATTTCTCGGCTTTAGCAGCACTGTCCCAGACTTCTTAAATGGCCAGTTAGGAATTCTGCACAAACATTCGGAGATGACTTTCACTGTAAGCAATAACATGTGCTAACGCTCACGCCGCTTACTGCCAGCTATTCGAATCAGTTCTCAACTATGTTCAGTTGGTCAACTATGCGTTCGCAGCCACCGCGCACTGCCACAATGCCGTTGAGTAGCACGCTAGACAGGACGCCTCTCGCTTCCGTCGTAAACGAAGAGACAAAAATCCTTCGGTGATTGGCTGCGCTATGTCGTTCGCGGTCACGTAGTATTTGCCTTTGTTGGCGCGCCCTTGCTGCCTCTTTTCTGGCAGCGTAAAGGTGGCGTTTGAGCATAGGTGTTTGAAATAGAGCGGGAGGATTTATGCCCTTCAAAGAATTCTTGCGAGAGGTTGTACAGCGTATTGCAGGCTATTGTTCTTGTTCTTGTTCACCTTGAACTGTGGCTCACACCCACTGCGGGGGATTGGCCATGAGTTTTCTATTTCGCAAGTTAGTGTTTGTACGCATTGTCCTGAGTTCGTACAGCCAATTTTCCTTGTACGTTGCATGTATAGTCGCGAGCAATAGGAGATGGAACAGTGAATTCGTGTTTAATCAACGATTACTTGTACTACATCGATATGAATGCGACGCATTGAAGTGGAAGAGATACGTTTCCGCTTGAGCATTTAGCTATTATGAGAGCTTTCGGGATTGCCAACTGCGTTTAGCCGCTATGACCTTTACAAGTTAATATCACTGTTCCGTCTCGTATTGCTCACGACTGTATGTGACTCGTTACGTTGGTATTCTTTTTCTGTGGTCATTTCTGTACCCACTCCTGCTATGCCTTCTCTCTGATACACTATTATCTGTGAACAGTAACAAATGACAATTCAGGTCGGCGTCGGTTGTTTTTTGGACTTTCCGGGTTGTGAATGTTGGCTTTAGGGTGACCATTCAATCGCTTGATGACTGACACAGGCTCTTTTCCGCTATCTTCATGTTATATGATAGAAGCACAAACAAGGACTTGCTTCCTATATAAAGACAATTCTTATGCGCAGTTTTGTTTGGCTTCCTCTGTGTTATAATGCGGAGGAGGCCTTTAATTTGCGTTCGCTCGTGAAGCTTCTACCAATAAGACCAAGCGGTAAAATTGAGTAAATGTATTTTATTATCTTAACAACCGACAGCAGTGGCAGAAAAAAACACAAGGAGGAAATATTCCCTCGAGCAGCTTAACCGAGATCGGCTACTGTTGAGGAAGTGTGACGTGCAGGTGCTTTCTTCGATTGCAAGCACACGAAATGAACAGCACAGCGGTCACGTGGTCCAGCAAGCGCGATTCATACCGTAATTGTAACAAACAGGAATGAAAAATAAACTACGATAACACGCCTATACACATATACAATAAGAAGTAAAGAAAAAGAAAATAAAATAAAAGCACACACCAGTATGAGAAACAGCAACCCGACGAGCATACAGTATTGCAACTATAAGTAAAGTGTACTTGCAGCTGTCTTTACAAACATCAGCCGAACACGGTCGTGCACCTTTAAGGAAAACACCTCGGCTCGGTATAACTTCAGCACTTTTTCTTTAAAAACAGTAATCTGTTTGACAGCTCACCAAACTTAGTGTTAGGACCGCTATAATAATAATGAAGTGTTTGTCATAAAAGTGGACGACCATGTGTGTGACGCTGTGCATGAAATTACCAAAAAGCTGTGGCAACGATAAACTCGCTTCGCTTTCCTAAGGGTATGCGCCGATCGAAAATTGCTGTTAATGTAACAGCCTAGAAACAGCCAGCGTGGATTTGTCATATAGATATTACTTGACTGACGCCTGTTATATAAGCAAGTTAGCTAATAAGTACGGGCCTCAATATAAAGTGGCTGCTAAGTTAAACGAACACAACTGTTAAGGGCGAGACAGACGGTACGATTTTCCATGCGATCCTACGGCCGACGCCGCGGTGGGGGAGAGGGAATGGTGGCTGTACGATGCTATGAAAGGTCACCATTCCGGTTTCCCCTCCGCCGTGTCGGACGTCGAATCGCATGAAAAATCGTACCGTCTGTCTCGCCCTTTAGACTGAAGCTTTCCAAGCGTTTAAATAGATATGGTGTAGAATCACATGCGAACGCATACTTATATTTTTCTATATTACTCAAACGCATACAGTTTTAAGCACAACGGGGTTGGAATATTTTGCGGTAAATTGCGACGTCGCGAGGCACGCCGCTTCTTCGTTTGATCGAAAAGCTTTTTTTTTTTTGACGCTTTTCACTAATTCTGATTCCCGTCAAACGAATTACGTCTGCGTTTATTCGTCGATCAAACCATCGTAAAGCAATGAATAAATGAATAATAGAAAAAACAAAAGCATTGGTGGAGTAATTAGTGATACACTCGTGATAGCTCCGCATGCTCTTAAATGTGCAACTTTCTCGACCGCTATATACAATGTCCATACCCTTCCAAATCCCGCGGCAATCCCACCAGCAGAGGGAGCAAGAACAACCAACAGCCAACATGAAAGACGAACAGTCAACCAGCAACCGCAACCAAAGAGTCAAACGTGCCAGCATCAGGTGTATTGCATTTGACTAGCAAAAAAAACAAATTGAAAATAAGAAAAATACATCCGTCACGGTGCCTGAAATGTGTTAATTGTGCCGACATTAAGAGCTAAACGTCCCACAGGTGGGCATTTTACATTTATAGCAAAGTAGAACACCTTTCCGACACCAATAAAGGTGTGTTAGCCTGACCGCACACCACTTGCCTTTTATTCTGTCACCTCAGCAGTAACAAATGTTTACAGAGCGTCCGCAGCTCAAAAACAGATACTTAATCATCGGCGTGGCTTATGACATGCCGGTTCCTCAATAAATAAGCTTAGGCGAATATACCTTTAAAACAAGAAAAGAGGCACTGACCATTCCGTGGAAAACAGAGGCCAGATGTCGCGCGAATGCTTCCAAATTCTTCCAGAAAGAGGTACACTTTAAGCGACAATCTGTTGCCCGAATATGCATTCATTGGGCAGCTGTTTTACTGCTGTTTTACTGTGATATGATATTATAATAGCTGAAGAAACGCGAACAACAAGTTTTTGCAAATGCCGTTAGTTTCCGATAGTGAAGTAATCCGCCTCTTTCACAATGACACGGCGCATGCGCCATTCCCCTAGCAGAGAAGTCGCGAAACGCCTCTTTATCTCGGAGGCTTTCTTTATGGCCATATCGTCTGTCCCTTACCGAACTCTACCAAAACGGCACAGGGCAGCGAAAGAAAATGAAAAAGGCTGATTGTGACGTAGTAGGTAGAAACGCCCCTGTACTCGTAGGTTAAAGTAAACCAGCCGTAAAATGATTTAATCATCTGTACAATAATCCTGCGCAAGGCTTGATCAAAAGAATCACGTACTGCTAATTGCTTCAACGGATAATGAGCTCCTTTTAACGTCTAGTGTTCACTGAATCATCATGTGATTTGATACGGAATATAAGTATCCTTATGTAAAATGTAAAAAAGGCACTGTAACGCTTGATATGGGATTAATTTAAGTGCCGTAGTATATTGTGAAGCAGGGGTGTTTATTTGGAAGTAAAGGCAGACCAAAACGGCTAAACTAAACTGAATTTAAGTTCAAATTTAGAGCAGTAGAAAGTGCGCATCTTGTAGAGAAAAGAGCTCACGTTCTTACGCTATAGAACGTGACACAGAAGTTTCAACTGTTCATCCCACTGTCACTACTGACCTTCCTGATGTTTATCAAAGATGTCACGGGTGCATGGTAGGGTCTTTCTGATTACACCATGTGTAGCTGTATTTCTGTAAAATAAGCTGTCAGAAATTAGAGAGCTCGACGCCTGTTTCGCTGAATGTCAGCTAGAAGATGCTTGTTTGACTCTGTAAACAGAGTTTACGGTTATTAAAATGTAAGATAAGGTCTCTTGACGCCACTGTTAAAGCACGGCAGAACAGTAGCGCACGTTTCTTGGAAACTGGCCTGGCATCAGCAGCGTACGGCGCGCAGGGCGGATCGTTGGACGGAATTGCCAGGTGAGGTCAAATCAATCGCACGCATCGACCTTAACAACGGCACAAGACCTACTGCGAAATAACTGCGGTAACAGCTAAAGAAGCAAGGTGCTAATTAACAGGTAAAAGCGATTATACTACACTTTTTGAGCAAAGGCGACTTCGATGCAGTTTTTTTTTTTTCGTCTTGCAATATTCGGCGTGTGCGCGATAAAAAGAAAAAAGAAGTAGGGAAATGAAATGGCACGGAAGCCACGTTTCAGCAGAGAAAAAAAATGTGAACTAAATTACGCGTGTGGCAGTATGCCGATGCCGACAAGCGCCACTCAAGAGTCCAACTTGGTCCCGTCGATCTGTGGTGCGCATCACCATGCGAAGTACTGAGGACACGTGCAAGTCGAGGTGTCTCGCTTGGTCGAAGCACCGGAGGCTTTGTCGCACCGTTTCTTGACCCCCTCCTCCCCCCCTTTCTTTCGTTCTTGCACGTGATGTTTGGTCCCATTTTTCTTGGTGCCGCGAGCGCTGGTCCGCCCCTGGACCAGGACGGATTCCCCCAATGGATCTCGACCCTTGCTGCTGGATGATGGGACACAACCGCCACCGGAGTGAGTTGATGGCCGATGATGGATCGAACCTCCAGCAGCAACTGCGAAGAAAATGAGGTTATCGAAATTAGAGAGAGAAGAAAGGCAGGCAGTTAACAAGATACGCGATCGGCTTGCTACCCTGCCCTGAGGCAGGGGGATAAAGGGGTGAAAAGAGAGGGAGAAACAAGGGAAGAAAAAGCGAGCACTATTCGCGCACCTTAAGGTGCACACAAGCGGTGGAGACGTGCACATGTTCGGTTTTTTGGTTTGGTTTTGAAGCGTTCGGTTACGGCTCACGTGCTTGGCCAGAAACCAGATGTTGTCTAAAAAATGGCTTCTGGCAAACCCAACCGCGTGAGTGGGAACCAAACGTTCGAAAACCGAACGAGGACCGAGCGTGCACACGATCACGCCCCAAGTCTATACTAGTGGTTGCAGAGGCGTGTAGACTTATTGTCCCTCGAAGTCGCATGGACGACAATAAAGAGCTGGATGCGTTCGCACAGGCTTGTTATAAGAGTCCAATCGTCAAGTTGTCGCAGTGTGTTGGATAGAGACTTCCAAGTCATCGCGAGAGGGCTTTAGGCTTGTTTAAAATAGTACATTTGTATAATTGCGAAACAGAGGGCGGGAAAGAGAGAGAGAAAGAAAGAGACAAAAGAAATAGTTTAGTTTGATGCACTGGCCAGAAATTGTGTGGTTTGTAACTCTGCACGGGTAAAGTATATAAAAAGAAAGGAAGAGAAAATCATGACCACAGCAAAAGGGAAATCGGCACACATGAATTTGAGGCTGCTCATAGCAAAGCACAGATGATTAGTATTGTAATAAATAGCTTTACCGAATCGACACTCCTTTACATCTTCAGCGTGGCATATACTTAGTCATTTGCGTCTGTAGTCACATATCATTAGATCTTGCAATATCATACCCGTTCTATCTGGTAATATTGTTGATTTAAACAAGGAAAGCGGTACCCTAATGGTGTGCTTGATAGTTGGTTCAATAATTAAAACGTAAATGGTAATCGACAACAACATGGGGACGATGTTTAAAACAGTGGTTGCTTCTCAATTGCCAAAGTCGGAGCCGACATTAGGAAATGGGGTTCAAAACAATAGTTACTCAGGGATAATATTTCTGGTTTTGTTACTTTAGCAAAAAAGCATTGCCGGTATGTTCCATTGCGGTGAGGGACAAACAACTTCATTAAACTAGGACTGCTTGATTGCTTGGTTACTGTGGGTGAAGCCCTGCTTCCAGGGCCCACTGGCGATTGCGCTAAATGTTGTTAGCTATTGTAGTGATAAAGTTTTTGTTAGACAGAGTTTTATCGTACGCAATTCAACGTGAGAACTTTATTGCTTGTCTTCAGTAAACCTGGTGAAATCGTTGTCTGCCAATGAGCATAGTTTTTACTTCATTCTTGCGTCAGTATCATCTACGCAATGTCTGTAACGGATCCTTAACTAGCCATAACGGCTACGGATCCTGATGTTCTCGCAGAAATTTGTGTAAATCATTTCAGTGAAAATAAAAACATTCTCATTCTTCTTCTTTTTCATCGACATAAGTGTGTGTGACTGCCACACAGGAACATGTAAAAAAATGGTCACATATGCGACACGATTTGAGCCAGTGCTCTTCGACTATCTGTATAGCTTTGAAATACGTGGCGTTCACTTACCGGGCGAGCGCCATCTTCTGTCCGTGGAACTACATGTAGACGAGGCAGAGCCCGAACACCAACGTGGCCACCGAAAACACTGCGCCCAAGCTTGCACTCTGAAAAGAGATCATAGAAACCAAAGGTTAGAGTGCGTTTTGAGAAAGAGCAGATAACATATATCTTAATGTATGTCAATCATAAACTGGTAAGATATTCCGAATGCAGCAGTTTCCAGATGTAAGGCGCGGGCTAACATTCCCAGGGATTACACGCATCTAAATACAAAAAAAAAATGAACAGGGGAACAAGGGGCCACCGTAGCTCAATTGGTAGAGCTACGCTATATTTTTATTATGTCTTTACTTGTATTGCTTCGTAAATAAATACTTTGTTGGAAGTTAGCGCTGCGTCCGCGTCGTTAGCTCTGTGTTCTTGCCCCTTTGTGCGCTATAGGTGTTAACATGGAATACCAACATGCCCAAGCTCACGTTCTCTCATGGTAGAGCAACGCAAGTGTGATTCGAAGGTTGTGGGTTCGGTCCCCATCGACGGCAAGTTTTCTTTTGTCCGCCTTAATTGATTTAGCATTTTTGACGTGATTACTACATGGCAGTTAAAAACTACAAATAATTTTCCTTGTATCTCCTCTGCTTCATTGTCTGTTGGCTTTCTTAGGTCGCGTTTAACAAAGAAAACGAGTCTCGACGAATTCTCTTTGATAACGTCTTATATAGCAAACGCTGTTTTTTTTTTTTTCCGGTCCAGCGCCACTACTTAAATTAAGCGCTCACAGCATTTTTTGCCTCGTTATGTGAAGGTTGTGCGCAGAGTATTGCAATGTGGGCAGCGCGTCTGCTATCGTTGACTATGTGGAATGTAGCCTTTCAAGAGCGTGATACTCTATTACTTTCGTTTTATCTTACTGTTCGACATGCCGACTCCACATAGTCACACTGGACAGCCAACAGGAGCTTTTTGGAAGCGCTTGTGAAACTGCTGCTTTCATTGACTCTGTACTGCATCAGCCATCCTCCCTTCAAGCAGTTAATATCTTTCAGTCATCGGACGTTTCAGAAGACGAAAAGCATAGTGAAGGCGGCAGAGTGGAAACATGCCATAGTAAACAATTCCACATTAATTTTTTTTATATTTCAGCTAATAAATAATGTCTCACATCATCAGTGTTTTCTTTCGCAGTGTAAGATTACATGTCAACTGCTTATTGCTTAAAAAAAGAGGGCCTGCGTCGTTTTGGCGCTCCTCTATATCTACGCATAGGTAAAAAAGTCGATACGTTTTCGCTAAACTAAATAACACACTCGCTGTATTATGAGGTGTTCCTTTCCGCCAGTCGTATTTTCTAGGTAAACGTTCACGTTTTGCCAGAAATTAATGGTAGAAACACCTTAATAAAGAAAATGCAGTAGGAATAATAAAAATAATTTTTGGCAAAATAATTTCTGGCAAACGTATTTAGCCATGCTGCGGGATATGAGTGCATAATGACCCTGTTTTTTTTTTTCATGGAAAATTCATCTTTATAAGGTGCTAGAACCAGCGGTAGCATTCGGGCCAAATATAGGAAGAAACATACTGGCAAACAGATTAGTGTTAGATGCGTGCCTGGGAAGGTCCGTAAGACAAAAAAGCTCTGCAACAAACGCCTCTACAACAAAATGAATTGGGCTTCTTTACGTTCCGGCTGTATTGCGAGAGCTGCCGAGCGCAGCCTTTGCGAAGACGGGACCTGTGCAACGAAGTCTCCTGAAGGCCCACCAGAACTTCCTTACAAAGGCGTTTGGGTGTAAGTAACAGCGGAAAGGCACTCACGCTTGGCTTGGCAGTGGTGGTGGCCGGCGCTGGAGTCGTGGTGTTTGCGGCCACCTGGTTGTGGCCCGCAGGCATGGAGGTGCTCGGCATAGAGGAGGCAGTAGATGGCGCCATCGTCGTTGACGAAACGGACGCCGTGGTGGCTGCTGCTGTGGTCGGAGTCGTCGTCGTTGGGGGTACCGTCGAAGTGGTTGAGGTCGGTTCTGGTTCTTTGGTTACTTCCGGTGCTTTAGTCGGGGCTTCCGTGGGAGGGGTTGTAACATTGTCGCCATTCGATGCCAAACCCGTCACGTGGCCCTACAGGGCAGAGAAAATCAATTGTTTTTGCGTTATTTCAGAACAAAAGCACTATAACTACGTTGCATAAGACACCGTCTCACATGTATGATCATCTGTAAATGCACATCGTGCAATAAAGTCGAAAATACATTATGCATCTATACCATATTAACAACTTCTTATCCACATTGCTTGATTTATTACACGTCCTTTACAGGTGCGCCAATCTGTTTTGTTTAGCTCACTCATAATAATATTCCTCATATTCATTTATTTACGATGCCTCAAGGGCACCTGTTGGAAGGGTTTTGCATGAAGTCTCGGCGAGTGTAATGTAACCCACTCTATAGCAAGCATAGAAATTAGTTGCGAAGCGCAACAAGGTAAAAATGCATATATACTACAGAAAAAAACAGAACAAATATGCAAGTACTAGTCTTATATCCAGTAGCCCACCGTGATTACGACGCAGGACAACCTACACGATTAGTTTTTCCTTGCTCAATGCGCGGGGATCCGCTAATGGCAGCATTGTGGCAGCACTCTCAATATACTTCGGGTTGTATTCAACGCCTTGTTACTTGCGCGCGGAGAAAATAGGAATATAACTCGACACCGCTGTCGTCATTTCGTCATCTGTAAACTACGGCGACACGTTCCACGACTACTGTGATGATGAAAGTTTAGCGTTCGTGATGGCTGGCCTTCTGTTGTGTTTGCTAATAACAGCGGAGCTGTTTACGCCGACCGTAAAAACTTTGGTGTCCGCAGAAAACCACAGGTGGGTATGTGCCGCAGGAATTGGACAAGCCCAACTACCGAATATCGCAGGTGCGAGCGTTAAACGAAAACTCTGCTCGGCGAAGTGGAGCACGTGAAATACATGAAAAGAGAGCGAGAGAGAGATGGAAAGAAAGATCAAGAGAAAAATAGAAAAATATAAAGGGAACAAAGACATAAAGAGATAGAAAGACATAGAAAGAGAGAGAAAGAGAGTGAAAAATAGAAATAAGGAGAAACAAAGAGAGAGAGAGAAAGAGAAATAAATAAATAGAAACAAGGAAGAAAGAGAGAAAGGGAAGAAAAGGAAATAGAGATAGAAAGAGGAGCGAGAAAGAAAGAAAGAAAGAAAGAAAGAAAGAAGAAAGAAGAAAGAAAGAAAGAAAGAAAGAAAGAAAGAAAGAAAGAAAGAAAGAAAGAAAGAAAGAAACGCCACCCAGCTGCGCTCTTCCTTCAGGCATGGCACCACTAGTGCGACGCTGCCATAATTTCTTTTTTTTTGCGCGCCAACAACTACAATGATTATCAAACAACCTGACCATGAACAAGGTATTTTGACATAGGAAGTATTTAGTACACCGTGCGTCGTAAAGTTCACGGCCATGAAGCGACGACTATAGAAGGGACGAAGGAAGCATACGCCTACCGATTTAAAATAATGTGCGGAAAATTTTCATTGCTTCTGCACTTCATATTGCGTTCACGACAGTGAGAAGTAGACGAAATAAATAAAAAGAAAACATAAGAGAACGACGAAATAGTATCAATCAATAAAAGAGTAATTCTCTTTAACGTCGGCTAATGTGAATGCCCTTTGCTCTTGTCAGGTGCTTTATTTTTGCTCCTTCGATCCGGCGCAATTCATTCGAACCCATCGCCCTTACAAAGCGCCGGACCCCAGTGTTGACGTGACGTGCCCCGTACACGGATGGTCGGCCAAGCCTGGCCGCCGAACGCTTTCTTTATTCGTGTCTCTTTTTTTCGATGAACCGCTGCGCACTGCAGCTTGGCAGGGACGGCGCCCCGCTCTTGGCACTGTAACGCGGACACTCGAGGTTTCCGCTACTTGCGGCAACGTGTTATTCATAGAGAATACGTTATCAAAGTTAAGAAAAGTTCAATCATTATTAAAGCGACATCCTTAGATGCCTCATGAAACCCGAGAACTTACTGTCGGTGGCGTCGGCGTCGACCCGAACGGTACAAAAGGCATCACGCGATAGGAGATGACGTCATCATGACGTCGCGGTTCGCTAAATCTTGTGATGTTGTCATGACGTCGCATAACATGACGTCACATAACATGACGTCACATGAAGACGTCGTCTGATGACACCGTTGCTGTGTCAAGGGTCAGCCGATCCCGGGGGCAGTAAAGCACCGCGTGAGGGACAGAAAGCTTCGTGAAGGGAGGCACTGGAGAAAAAGAACTTCTAAAAAAACCTTCGAGCTAATTCCTCTTTCTATTCTTGAGGACAGTAAACGTCATGCGTACGCTAAAAGAAACTTTATTCCTTCGGACGCTGTCTCGAAGTGTTCGCAAAGTGCTGCATTTCTCTTAACAAATTCGAGTTACTTCCTCCTGCGCGGTAGCAAGCTGCTTAATAACTGTCACGCTCGACCCACTTGGTCCTGTTATTCCTAAAACAACTTAGTATTTCGGATATGCCGGCTCTCTATTTGTTTCCAGCAATTCAATTGACAGAATTAAACAAATAAATTATTCAATTCACCTTGACACTATGAATGGTGGCAAATGAAGTGTGTGCTAAGTACCGCGTTGGATAGAGGTCTCATAATCTGCGTGAAACGTTCGTTCGTAGTAGTGAGCCTTGCTACATGGTAACAAAGCCCGAACTATACTCCGAAAGGGGGATTTGCATCCGTCCAGCTCGTGGAAAAAGCCGGGCTTCACTTTTTATGGCACTCACGTGCGCGCACGCATGCAGTTACGAGCGTTGCCAAAGTCATTACCATGGACGAGCGCGCGTGTGATATGCAGATACCACGCTTTCGAATGCGCCGTTTCACGTGAACTGAACACGGGGATCTTGCGAAAGAATTCTTTTCATTGCTTTTTTATGAGGGTATTTTACTTTCCCTTTGTCCAGCTGTCGCAAAGCTCGGTATAACTGCATACATTTGGTTGCGTGGGATATGAACAATGAAACCGTGTTCTTAGTCACGTGGTCGATAAGAACGTCTCACCGATTCCAACCTGGCCAAACGCACGTAATGGCATTCGCTCACTCACTCTTGAAATTACGCATTCGAGCGTTCTGCCGGGTGGCCTCATTGACTATAGGCCAGATTATTTTTACTCTCAGAACCCACGTTTAGGGCAAGCATATATAAAATAGACCCCAGTTATCATATGTCGACGCGGACAGGACAAGGATTGCGGGTTTGGTGACGTCACACCCGACGAGGGGTTTAAACTACTGGTAAATGTATGATAAAGACAGGCTGGATGCCATCGTAGGTGTTCATTCCACGTGACTTATAGATAAGCATGCTCGAGGCAACATAGGTGGTGACTTAATTGCCTCTTCCATATGTGCCTATTAAGTGCGTGCAAACGCCATTTCAAAATACGGAAATCGTTCATCGCAAGTATGACGCCGACTGCGCCGCATGCAAATCACGATGAGTTGCGACATAACCGTGAGTGTAGGATGCTGGCGCGATGAATAGGAGCCTATACGAATGCGAGATGTCGGCTAGATTGTATATCAGCTACAGCCGCGACGTGAGACGGGAAGTACATTCGAGTACTCGGCAAAAACCTTTGTATCGCATCGTATGCACTTGTGATGCCGATGCTATACAACGCAGACTGGGCATGGCTTCCATTGCGAATATAGACGAGAAGGGCAGAATTCCACACACACACACACACACACACACACACACACACACACACACACACACACACACCCCCACACACACACACACACACACACACACACACACACACACACACACACACACACACACACACCACACACACACACACACCACACACACACACACACACACACACACACACACACACACACACACACACACACACACACACACACACACACACACACTCGGTTTCTGCATTTATTTTTCTTCAAAGGACCCCTCGGCGTAATCCTTACGAGATGGAAAAACGAAAAAGCGTTTCTTTGGCTAGGTTTTTGTCACGGAGGGGCGCAGAAAAATGGTGCTGCCGAGCTTTGTTGCAGGCCAGCTGATACGGCGGTCTAAAGCGCGCTCCCTTTGGAGATGCTACGTCGGTGGCCATGTGTTGCAGACGTCGGCGCGCTATACGCAGTACGCAAATTATTCCTACGCGCTTTGCTTCTTCCCTACAAGTGAATGCTGCAAGAGTTGTTGGCGTGGGCGTCAGTTCCGTTTGGTGAGGTCACGTGCTTTGCGGACACAGAGTTTGCGGACGCCAGCAGGGTGCGCGCTTTCGCCAACCTGGGCAAGAAACGCTTTTGCGCTAATAACTTCAATTAACGAGATTTACTGACCGTGAGCGGCAGGTCCACTTACATAAGGTCCCACACAGGTCTCACGCAGTAAAGCGCAAGCGCGAGCTGAAAATCGAAGAGTTAAAGTGCTAGACGGCGGCATCGACGTTCGGGCTCCCTTCCTTATCACAATAAAAAGGCAAAGATGGCCCGTTAGGTGAACGTCTAGCTTCTGCAGCTTCTGTGAGGATTCGTGTGAGGTACACAGTTCACAGTGTTTAACCATTGATGCAGAAGTAAAGTTCATTTACATGGCAACTTCGAATGCAAGACATTTTATCACGCACGCTGATCTACGGTGTGTCAGCAAGAACTTTCTCAGTATGTTCGCTTTTTCTTAATAATAATATCTGGGGTTTAACGACCCAAAACCATGATATGATCATGAGAGACGCCGTAGTGGAGGGCTCCGGAACTTTCGACCACCTGTGATTCTTTAACGTGCACCTAAATCTATTTACACGGGCCTCAAACATTTTCGCCTCCATCGAAAATGAAGCCGCCGCGGCCGGGATTCGATCCCGCGACCTTCGGGTCAGCAGTCGAGCGCCATAACCACTAGGCCACCGGGGCGGCGCGTTCGCTTTTTCTTCAGATGACTCATGGACCATGGCTGAGGAATTACGCAAGGAAAGTGGCGTTCGTCAATTCCTCATGCAATATTCGCTGATTCTATACGGAGCATTTCCGGAACCAAGCAAGGGCGCGGTAAAGGTTCTCGATTTCATGACCACGGGAATAGAAAGTGGGCCGCTTATTGACCGTCCTAACGATGCCACAGCCAGACGCCGAAAAGCCTCACAACTGCCTCGAGGATATACGTATATGAGGCAACGCTTGTTCGTTACCGCGCATATCTATGAGTGCGTGAGCCCGCAGTTGGAATGCAGGCTGCTAAGAATATATCAGAGGTAATCGCCATTTTGACCTTGGTCTCCATTTCCTGTGCATCGATCTCCCCAGGTAAGCGAGGAGATGATATTTTATGCATGTCTCTATCCGTCTATATCCATCGCATACAAGTAGACACATAGCACCATGAATAGTTAAACACACGCACTGTATATATATATATATATATAATATATAATATATATATATATATATATATATATATATAATATATATATATATATATATATATATATATATATATATATATATATATATACATATATATATATATATATGTGTGTGTGTGTGTGTGTGTGTGTAAAACTGCGTTAGAGGTATGTGAAATATGTGCAGGATACTCAGCGTATTCTGTCGTCAGGCCCGCAACTGTCCAAATCAAATATGTTTCAGTGGTGCATACTTTAGTTTTCTTGCTTTTTTTTTCTTTTTGCCGAGGCAATCGCCTGCAACTATATACAGTGGTTACAGAACTAATGAAATTCCGCGTATTTCCCAACTAGCCCATAATACACACGGTGTCATCGCGAGTGCCCGGAAAAAAAAAAGGTCAGCTATAGTTCAAAGCTTAACCATGTGAAGTAAACGTGGTGGAGCTACGCCGGTACAATCACCAGATCGCCAAGTTTGAAAGAAAAAAAAATAAAATGAAAGACACGAAAAAAAAAAACGTTTATCGCAGTTTTTCCTCGAACTACGAAAATTATTACACGACCAGCTGGAGCACTTAACTATAGGGGCTGTCCTGGCCCTGCGCGGATGTCGTCAAGCACCAGCAGAGTCAAGTGTGTCCTTTCAGAAGTGGTCTAGCGCTCGCTGACGAAAAAATAAACAAAATAACAAAAAAGAAACGCGTTGCCATGGTAACGGCTCGACCCGATTTCGGCACACGCCTGGCAGTGAACGCCCCTTCTCTCATCCATCTCCTTGTTGCACATTGGCCGGCCAGCTCTGTACTTTCGTATCGCGAACAGCTATGGGCATCCAAACAGAGAGGCCCACGCGCGGTGATGGCCTCTGCTGTGGCGTTCAACATGCGTGAGCCATCCGGACTCGCTTGAGACGCCAAGCGTAACCGCGGCTGCGCTGAACCCGGTGGTGTCTACTCGGAACCCGTGGTCCGGCGAGGTCGACCCCCCCCTCCCTTTTACCTCTAGGCCGACAAACTAGCTTCTTTCGATTTGCTCGTTAGTTTGATCGTCTCGTCCGCATACACGGCCACGCTTCCAAGCCGCAATCTCTGACTCTGCACTCGTGACCGGTCACGGATGCTTCGCGGCTAATGCAAAGTGCGTGGAAGAAGGCCGCCATCGCGTTTCGCCACGTGTTTTGCGCGGCGCGCATCGAATGCGATGTACTCGTACGCGGCGTTTTTTTCCCGTGGAAAAACACCGACTCCGCGAACCGTAATGCCAGAGCACACAACGAAAAGAACGATGACACCGAAGTTCGTCTCCGGGGATGGCGCGTAACAAAGCAGTGCTACGCATTGATATGCCTTCGGTTAATTCTTATGCGTCAACAGAACGGCACGGCGAATGCCCTACTGGACGCATTGAGAATTGAGATGCCTGTCACGCAAAAGTACACCGGCGTGACCAAAACAGGTCAATAACGACGTACGGTGCACTGCTTGAATCAGCGGTTCTCTTTGTTCGATTTACGCGCTGTCTGTGCTGGACACCATATATTGCGAAACGTCACCACGACTTTGGCATGGGTCATTTATTGACTTATCTGTGTATTCGATCAAACTGGGCTTCGTATATAGCCCGGTGCATATAGCGCTGCGCAGCTGAGCGCGGGGTCATGGCTGCACTTCCGTGGCCACGGCGGCCATATTTCGGTGTACGCGTAGATTAAACGCATTAGCGCTCGTGCATTTTGGTTTAGGTACGCGTAAAAATAACAACGTGTTGCCGAAGTTAACACAGAGCCGTTTCCCCTTCCAGAACGTGGCTCATAATCAAATCGCGCTTCTGGCACATAAACTAAGCCCAGATAATATTTCAGCAGAGCGCTGTGATACAGCCTATGTTTTTTTTAATCACTTTTGACAGAGGTAGGCACAAGCATGGACGTTTAGAAGAGCAGAAATAGAGATGGTATGCAATTGGAAGTGTGTTCAGAAAGACAGCTTAACGAAGTACATCTGCTTGTTTCATATCGAAACGTGGACTGCACAACCCAGCAGTGATCCCAAGCAGTAATTGCAGCTAGCTAGGTTCTTCAACAATATAACTCGGCACAAGTTATTTCGTTGATTTTAATGTGTCAGCGTTATCAGACATTCTATGGCAAAAAGTGTATTGTTTGCGTGAAGCCTACCGTATTAGATATCAGCTCTGGCTAAGCGCTGGCGAACTGTCGGCTAATGCTGCTGATGTTTGCTAGTACTGGCACATGCTTTTGGCCAATATTGGTTAATGGTTAACAACGGAGGGCCAGTGTTGACGAACTGTTGGCTTATACTAATCGCTAGTGCTGGTGATGAAGGTGCGTAATTCAAGGTAATTAGAGGTAATGAAGGACCATTCTCTCGCGTTTCTCTCTGATTCACCTATAAATCACTATGTCACTGAGGTTTTCCTCTTACTGTGCTTCGCTGCACGTATACCACAATAATCACACAAAGCCATGGAGGCCTACTCGATCATTGTCCCATTATGACGTCATGTACGGGGGAACCCGCTGCAGGCTTTAGCGTACGGTATCGTCGCTCGTAATCGCGGAGCCCATCTTTTAAGGCGAAAGCCCTCGCATTTCGCCTTAAACGCGAAAATTGGCCAGTATCGATCCCGTGGCGTCGGCGCCAACGCGAGTGATGCGAAAAAGCATCATCACGTGATGACGTCACCATATGATGCGTCACAGATCACCAAAATTTGTGACGTCACTGTGACATCACTGTGACGTCATTGGGACGTCATCACATGACATAATCACTTGCTCAAAGGTTAACCGATCACGGAGGCAGTGCAAAACCAGGTATCGTGCCTCCGATCCTGGAGGCAATGCAAAACCACGGTAGGCGCGGAAAGCTTGCTCTCGGTGGGTGACGGGACAGGATCAATTAACACATCGAATGAGACGAAAAAGAAGATGGCTTTCGCCTTCGAGTCGTGCTAGGTGAATGCATAAGGAACACTGGGAGCTTTTATTTGATTTTCATTCAGTAGAATGCACGACAAGCATACCTGCGGACGTATGCTTTCGTAATTACGACCCTCCAGTCAGCGTCAGCCTTACGCAAACGTCGGCTTCACTTGCTCGCCAGTTGCCTGGCCTTATCAGTTCGTCTGCTTTTCGTTCTGTGCCGCAGCCAGTCAGGTGTCCCTTTGATTGTCATCCAGTCGCCGACTGCAGCATTATACTTTTTTATACCAGTTACGCCTAACAATTATTAGCTCTTTGTGCCTCACGCAAGGATCAAATCCCATATCCTTTCCACACAGCGTCTTGTTTTACGACGGCGTTTCTGAGCTTATTTCGAATTGCGTATTTTTTCTATGCTTGCTCCGATTTTCCACTGTTGTCGCATTGAATGCTACAGCAAAAATGTTGTCTCATGTTTTACTACATTTATCATTTCTAACTGTGTACTAATTCCGTTCGTATGCTGCTTTTCATGCGCATATGCCCCATGGAGTGTTATGTTGGCACTCATTGACGATAATGTTCGGTTCCCAGAATGAATGAACGAATAAACTTCATTTAAGATGTGTCGCGCAGTTTCCTTTGGGCGAGTCGATACTTTTTTTTCTTGTGCGCATATACTTAATGGCTGCCGATAATCTTCAAACTTGTTAAAATTCCTACTATGTCCATGAAAATCACTTCCTTCTCTTTCTGTCTGTCAACTAATTATACGTAGTGCAAAGAGCCAAGATGTTGCTAATTACTGGCCAAGAACACAAAAAGTCGCACGGTCCCTTACGCATTCGATTAAGACAATTCGAAGGCAAAAGCCTTCTTGATGTTCTCTTTATTCTTGGTCGATTGCAGTGACCAGCCCCCACGAAAGCTGTCTGCATACAACGTGGTTTTGTACTGCCTCCGGGATCGGAGGCATTGCACGCTTTCTGCGGCTCGCGTAGTTTGCAGCGCATCCGAGATCCGCTCACCTTTGATTAAGCGGCAATGTCATGTGATGACTTCATCATGTGACAGCACATCAAGTGACGTAATGATGACGTACCCTTACGTCAAACTTCGGCGACATGTGACATCACGATTACGTCACAGGGTGACGTCACCACACGGTGATGATTTTTTTGCGTCACTCGTTTTGACGTCAACGGTCACTTTTCGCGTTTGATAAGGCATCTAAGGCTTTCGCCTGAATTAAAGGCGCACGGTTAACGAAGCCACAGAACTCCGCTAAGCCTTCAGCAGAGGCACGTGTATACGTGGACGTTCGAGGGAATCACTGCCGTCTCGAATCGTCGATCGACACCGTCGGGACATTCTGGTTAAAACAGTCACGTAGCCTTCGACGGTTCTTTTTTTTTTTTTGTTCTTTCTTCAAAACCCTACCATCTTTTCGTTATTTTTTCTTTCCTTTCCATATCGCACTATAGCTTATTACGGCTCGCCACTGGCGCGTGTATACCCCTATCGGTGCTAGTCCGTCGTCCGTAGCCAACTGGGGAGGCCGGTGTAGGCGTGTGTGTTCCATTGATTTCCGATCGGGGTCGAACGTCTGGCACGCCCCACAGTGCAAACGGTGAGCTCTGGCACACCGGTCCGCAACTCTTTGTACACGACACAATGACCACTGAGCGGCAGCTCAATTCGTGCAGTGCACGTCATAGCTAGCACTTTCTCTTCCTTTTTTTTTGTAAATTTTCTAAGGCAAGAAATAGAGCAATCACAGACTCGCATAAAGTAGTTTGAAATCTACAAACTCTTTCTTTGATAGTTATGTCGAAAGAAAACGAGCGAGAAAAAATGAAAACGCGAGCAAGTGAGCAACGTTTGGCTTCCAGTTGGATAGACTCTGCTTTCTGGGAACCGCGGTTGCCGCGAAACAGAGTCCGTGTCCTTCTCCAGAAATCAAACACTGTCGGTATGTTCCGTTGAAAACATGGCCTTGTAGTATATGTAACATCCCTAACTCCTGTCACTGAACGTATTTACACACTCCTGCTTAAGGTCTCATGAGACTAGCACTATCCGCAAAATGAATGAATGAACATTATGTATTTTCATATGTACATGAGGAACATTTGATCGAAAACTCGTCGGAGGATTCCTCGCTTCCATAAGACAAGCTATTTGACGTACTTCTGATAACAGGCCGAGGCCGTTTATACGAAACATTGCTGAGTAGAAGTCAGGACAAAGTAAAACTTTGTTCCGGCAGGGCATGTAAAACGTATGACGCTTCTGGCAAATACGACTGTGTACTGAAGTGCCAGAGTCGTTGTTAATTGAAATGAAATGTAATGTAGTCAGGGGTGGCAGATGCACGTTTACGATAGCTTTATAGCGCGAAGATTCTCGTTTTCGGACCCAACTTTATTCTACCGAGGCTTCGCTTTGCACTACATGGCCGATTTCGAGGTACGGATCTAAAAACGCAGACTTTTAACGGCTATATCTTTTCCAAAATTAATTTCCGCTTCCCGCTATAGACGATTTTACGTATATAAGATACATGGGCGCCGCCACCTTGAGTAGTTAAACGAATGTTTTTTTTTTCTCGTGATGTGAATTGATAAGGACATGAAACGTCGAATACACCAACCCAGCCATTTTCATACGTATACGTCTAACACTGTTCGTTTAGTTCTTAAAGATACAAAATGGCAACGTTAACAGCCCAATATGGCGGCACTGAAACCCCTCCGTAAAATTGTCTATATCGTAGCGGTACAGGACAGGAAGCCTCCAACTTATACTGTACACTCCCAATCCTGTACGTCTTCGTTGTATCGAGGTTTCGCGTCATACGAATACGACTCCGTACGAATATGGCTCTCCAGTTGGCTTAGGTACAAGCAGCTCCGACGGAGAGCGTTGAACTTGGCAACCTTCTGCGAGTGCAGGCAGAGAGTGACGCGATCTTGACACTGACAGTGACAACAATGGGGGAAAATGGGCGCTGTCAAAATGGCCGGACGCGCCGTTGTTGCCAGCGCATGCTGCTGTTTCAACTCTAGGGGTCTCGATCGACAGACAGGCGCAGATGTGGCGACGACTAAATCAGAGGGCGGCGCACGCGTTTGCTGTCTCCGACGTGTGGCTGCCATTATCTGCACTTAATGGCGCCTTTGGAGAGAAGGGCTCGAGATGTCGCTTTATAAAGTGCGCTCGCAAAGTTCGTTAAACAGTTTGGCCTTGTTTTTCTCTCTCCCTCTCGACACTTCTCGATCCTCTAAGAGTGTCAGTGCCCGCATATGACAGGCGCCTGTCGCTTACCAAACCGGTTTTATGAGCTGGTCATTTCGAATGTCTTTTTTTTTTTTTCTTTTTTACGTCCGGCCCTTTGACTTGGAATGAAAAGGGCGCGACTAGCACGAAAACAGTAGTTCTGAGCACGGTACACGCGCACTTAACTGAGGTTGTCATTGCCGATTTCTTTATTCTTGAACCTTTACTGCAACCTTTACACGATGCCAGCAGAAAGAACCAGCAACCGTCACCAGTGCACAATGGCTAACGGTGCTTTCACTTGTCGTAGAACGCTTTAGAAACGCTTCAAAGGTGCTCAATTGCGTTGACGTCGATGATTTTATTAAAAGCTGCGACTATTTTTTTCTTGTTGCGTGACTTGTTCTTGTGTTTTTTTTTAAAATTTAGGTGGCCAAGAGCAATAAAAATAGCTTTGACTCACAGCTGACATTTTCACTGTAAAAGAACACTCATACGCATGCGTGTGAAGCAGGATGCTTGCACAAGATTGGTTGTG